>NC_142794.1:22624563-22671666 GCF_049724085.1 Artemia sp. Qi Xiang Cuo | reverse complement strand
GGAAGTCATATTCACGCTTGATTAGAACAATTGAATTCCTTGACATTTTAGATAAGAAACAGGGGATTCCCGTTAATAGAAGAAGATAACAATGAAGTCCATATACACAAGAAGAAGAACAGGTAGATTCACAGCAAGAGAGCCCATCACGTGGGCATACAAATCAAAGAACGCCAATAACTTGGGAATCCTATACATGCAAACAAATAACATGGGAATTCCTATACATGCAAGCAAATAACAAGGGAATTCCTATGCATGCAAGCAAATAACAATGGAATTCCTATACACGCAATCAAATCACTTGGTAATTCCTATTCACGCAAGCTAATAACAAGTGAATTCCTATACATGCAAGCAAATAACATGGGAATTCCTATTCATGCAAGCAAATAACGTAACTATTTCTTTTATTCAAATCCCAACCACAAATCAAGTTATCTTATATTGAACAACCTCTGATTGGCTCATAAAAAATGCCCACGTCAAACAATACATTCATTGTGCAATTCTTATCAAAAACAAAAAAGCTTTATACCCCTTTTTTCCAATGAGAGTTAGCTTTAGCAACGACACGCTCCTAACAAACTATTCTTGACTAAAGGCAATGGTCCAAAAAATCAATCACACTAGGACCGGTATTGCATACTCGTTCCTCTTTGAAAGATGTATTGACCTCTAGATTAGAATTACCTACCAGAAAAACCGGAAGGTCATTGTAATAGGCAAATGACCCTGGTAACCCAATTACTTGAAAACTTACACACATATCTATGCCTCAGGCGTAGGGTTCAAATATTATACACGCTTACTACTATTGGATGTGTTTGGGGAAAAGGTGGGTGTGAGAGGGGGGTTTGTTGCCCTCAAATCACTCTTGACTATTAAAAAGGGCACTAGCCCTCAGAATTTCCAATTGAATGAACATTTTTTGAAGTTTCTACGACAACGCCTTCTATAAAAACCTTATATGCCCCCAGGGCATAACTTAAAACCCTTGCCCTGAGGGTTGTGGGGGAGTGTCCTCCTCAAAACATATTTTCTATCTGGAAATCAACTACGCTGAACAAAATGGCTATCTCAGAATTTTGATTGGATGTGTTTGGGGGAATGATGGGCGTGGGGGGGGGGGGGGGGCTAGTTTCACAAAAAAAACTTTCGAAAATTAAAAAAGGCACTAGACCTTTAATTTACAAACGAAAGAGCCTGTTTTTAATTTTCAACGACAACACCATCTATAAAAACCTTATCTGCCCCCAGGGCTTAACTTAAAACCCTTGCCCTGAGGGTTGTGGGGGAGTTTCCTCCTCAAAAATACATTTTCAATCTGGAAATCAACTACGCTGAACAAAAATAGCTATCTCAAAATTGTGATTGGATGTGTTTGGGGGAATTATGGGCGTAGGGGGGGGGGGGGTTATTTGCCCTCCAATCTATTTTGACTATTAAAAAGGGCACTATCCCATTGAATTTCCAATCGAATGAGACTTTTTTGAAGTTTCTATGACAACTCCTTCTATTACAAACTTATATACCCCCATGTCATAGCTTCAAATTCTTGCCCTTAGGGTTGCGGGGGATTGTCCACCTCAAAATCATACATTCTATGTAGAAATCCACTATGCTGAACAAAATGGCCATGTTAAAAGTTTTATTATATGTGTTTGGGGGAATAATGGACGTGGGAGGGGGGGGGCTAGTTGCCGTCCAATCACTTTCAACTAATAAAAAGGGCAGTAGCCCTTTGAATTTACAGTCAATTGAGCTTTTTTTGAAGTTTCTACGACAACACCTTCTATATAAACCTTGTATGCCCCCAGGGTATATATTAATATCCCTGTCCCGAAGGTTGGAGGGGATTGTCCTCCTGAAAAATATATTTTCTATCTGGAAATCAACTACGCTGAACAAAAAAGGCTATTTCAAAATTTTGATTGTATGTGTTTGGGGGAATGATGGGCGTAGGGGGGGGATATTTGCCCTCCAATCACTTTTGACTATTAAAAAGGGCACTATCCCATTGAATTTCCAATCGAACGAGCCTTTTTTGAGGTTTCTACGACAACACCTTCTATAAAAACTTTATATGCCCCCAGGGCATAACTTAAAACTCTTGCCCTGAGGGTTGTGTGGGAGTGTCCTCCTCAAAAACATATTCTTCTATCTGGAAATAAACTACGCTTAACAAAATGGCTATCTCAAAAGTTTGATTGGATATGTTTGGGGAAATGCTGGGCGTGGGAGGGGGCTAGTTGCCCTCAAATCCCTTTCTACCATTAAAAAGGGGACTAGCACTTTAATTGCCAATCGAATGAGCCTGTTTTGAAGTTTCTACGAAACCGCCTTCTATAAAAGCCTTATATGCCCCCAGGGCATAACTTAAAACCCTTGCCCTGAGGGTTGTGGGGGAGTGTCATCCTCAAAAATATATTTTCCATCTGGAAATCAACTACGTTGAACAAAATGGCTAACACAAAAGTTGTATTGAATGTCTTTGGGGAAATAACGGCCATAGGGGGGGGGGGGGCTAGTATCCTACCAAACCAAGTCTTATTATAAAAAGGGCCCTATCCCTTTTAATTACCAAACGCATTGGAATTTTTTGAAGTTTCTACTCAAGAGACTTCAATAAAAACCTTATATGCCCACAGGGCATAAATTAAAACCCTTGCCCTGAGGGTTTTGGGGGAGTGTCCTCCTCAAAAACATGCTTTCTATCTGAAAATCCACTACGCTGAACAAAATGGCTATCTCAAAATTTTGATCGGATGTGTTTGGGGGAATGATGGGATTGGGGGGGGGGGGGCGAGTTGCCCTCCAATCACTTTCGATTACTAAAAAGGGCACTATCCCTTTGAATTTCCAACCGAATGAGCCTTTTTTGAAGCTTCTACGACAACGCCTTCAATAAAAAACTTTTAGGCCCCCAGGGCATAACTTAAAACCCTTGCCCTGAGGGTTGTGGGGGAGTGTCCTCCTAAAAAATATATTTTCTATCTAGAAATCAACTACGCTGAACAAACTGGCTATCTGAAAATGTTGATTGGATGTGTTTGGGGAAGTGATGGGCGTGGGGGGGGGGGAAGGGGGCTAGTTACACTCCAATCACTGTCGACTATTAAAAAGGGCACTAGCCCTTTAATTTTCAATCGAATGAGCCTAATTTAACGTTTCTACGACAACGCCTTCTATAAAAACCTTATATGCCCCCAGGGCATAACTTAAAACCCTTGCCCTGAGGGTTCTGGGGGAGTATCCTCCTCATAAACATATTTTCTATTCGGAAATCAACTACGCTGAACAAAATGGTTACCTCAAAATTTTGATTGGATGTGTTTGGGGGAATGATGGGCGTGGGGGGAGGGGGGGGGGGCTAGTTGCCCTCCAATCATTTTCGACTATTAAAAATGGTACTAACCCTTTAATTTCCAATCGAATGAGCCTGTTTTGAAGTTTCTACGACAACGTCTTCTATAAAAACCTTATATGTCCCCAGGGCATAACTTAAAACTCTTGCCCTGAGGATTGTGGAGGAGTGTCCTCCTCAAAAATATATTTTCTATTTGGAAATCAACTACGCTGAACAAAAAGGCTGTCTGAAAATGTTGATTGGATGTGTTTGGGGAAATGATGGGCGTGGGGGGGGGCTAGTTACACTCCAATCACTGTCGACTATTAAAAAGGGCACTAGCTTTTTATTTTGCAATCGAATGAGCCTGTTTTGAAGTTTCTACGACAACGCCTTCTATTAAAACCTTATATGCCCCCAGGGCATAACTTAAGACCCTTGCCCTGAGGGTTGTGGGGGAGTGTCCTCCTCACAAATATATTTTCTATCTAAAAATCAACTACGCTGAACAAAATGGCTATCTCAAAATTTTGATTCGATGTGTTTGGGGGAATAATGGGCGTGGGGGGCTAGGTGCCATCCAATTATTTTCTACTATTAAAAAGGGTCCTAGAACTCTCGATTTCCAATTGAATGAGCCCTCGTTGAAGCTTCTACGACGACCCCTTGCGTATGAAGTGCCTCTGGGAAAAAAAATAATAAATAATAAAACATTGGAGCCGTATGGCCTTTACTATAGGCAACGCTACAGCGTTGCCTCTGATTCCTTCGTCAATACCTCGCTCTTTACAGTAAGTTTTTTTTTTAGTATTTTAAAAGAAATATTTATTCTAATTAAATGGCCTTTGTGATTCAGGAGTCATCCTTAAACAATTGGGACAAAATTCGAACTTTAGCGTAAAGAGCAAGGTATAGAAAAGGAGGCAAACCCCCTTCATATACTTAATAATTTCTGTTCGTTTTAATTTTTAATGTTGGTCCTTACTTTCAACTGAAAAAAAAATTGTTTTTTGTTTATTTAATATAACACTGGAGCCGTATTGCCTTTACTATAGGTAACGCTATAGCATTGCCTCTGATATGTTAATTGTCATCAAAGCTCCTTTTCTAAGTTTTATTGCTCTATTAGTCCGACTCTGACTCCCTTAAGTTAGTTGTTAGTCCAGTGTAACTATCAAGAGCTAAGAAAGATTGCAACCTATTCCCATTTTTGTGGATTGTTTTAATGGACTTTGTGCTAAGGAACATGACAAAGGCTACAGAAAAACATGAAATCAAATGGACAAATAAAACTTTCCCAGAATTAGATAATCCAGATGACTTGGATGGACCTAGATAAAAATGTTAGCGAAACGAGTGGTATCTTGTTGGTTTTGAGAGTTCAAAATGCAAGAATAGATCTGAAAATTATTTTTAAGAAGACCAAGTTAGTTACACTTGAAATAAATGAGGGTAAAGAGGTTATGGTAAGTAGCAAAAAAAAAAAAATGCGAATCGCTTCACTGACCTGAGCGGTTTTATTACTAAAGATGGCGGATGGAGTGAAGGTGTAAAAAGTAGAATACCCAAAGCATAGGATATTTTATATTAGTTGAATTTTTTTGGAAAGAACAGGAAGATAAGTTGCTCAACTGACATTATAATATCGGAAGTGACGGCCATGACAGTTGTCAACTATGTTTTTGACGTTGGTGCTTCCGAAGGTGGGGAAGGTTCGTCGAATATTTTCAAGAAAAAAACTATCTAAAGATTGTTGGAGGCATTTGTTTAACTGGCAGAATATCAAACAGTAAGCTGTGCAAAAAATTGCGTCTACCCAAATCTTTTGATTGAGATTTTTTTCTGCGTAAAGAGCAAGGAAAAAACGTATATAATGCATAATCATTTTATTATATGCTTTTTGTCTGTGGTAAACAGTGACTAAAGCCTTGTAAGCCGTTTTGGCATGTGGCTGTTATTGGTGCATCGTGAAGCTTGATTATAATCAGCTTCAGACACTAAAAAAATTTAACGGACAATCAACAGTTTAATCCACTGCTCAGTTGTTTTCTGCGTCACCGCGTCGCCACTGACCATTTGAAATCCCCACTTGATGCATCACCACATCATTGACTTCCGCATCACCAAATTAGATTTTATCATTGTTGGCATAGTTGGGAATTTTGAAGAGACGGCCTAGACATCAGAGAATGAGATAAACCATAGAGTAGGAAAAAACATTTTATTAAGAAATCTATTTCTGATTTCCATTGCCAATATTTGTTAAAATATCGCCTTTCCATCCCAGTCATGTGAAATTGTGTCCCTCACTAATAATAATAATAACTATTGCAGATGTAATAGAATTTTTCTTTAGGTTTGAATGAATAAATTCCACAATTAGAGACGCATTCAAACAACTAGTTTGACTCTGTACGAATAGATCATTCCTGAAATGACACTTTTAGCGATGGCAAAAAATCAATTACACAAAAAACGACGAAAAAATTGCCGAGTAACAAAAAATTATAGAGACGTGATTTCTCATCAAACCGATTTTTGCAAGTTTATTGTAAGTTTATTGTGTTGTTAATTGTGTTGCGGGTTTAATGTGCTTTTGATGCAAGTTACCATTAATACCTTCTTCCTTTGGTATTTTCTTATGTGCATTTTTACGTGACTACACTCGTGAAACCTCCTGAGCAAGACACCTCTGGACCCAACCGTTCTCTGGAATATCAGGATCTTACGTGTTTTCTCTTTCTATATTTCTCACAGAATTTGCGGGGGTTTCACCTTCTTTATATTTATACAACGTAACTCGGACTCTGAGAACTTACCTGATATGGACGAACGAGGGCAAATCAGCTGCCGAACAGCAATGTGGTCATCGGGATGAATAAACGAAAATATACTAAGTCCAAGCATATCAACCTATAAAGAGAAATGATTTACATTACTATTTTGGATTTCACTTTTACTCTTTTTTGTAAGGTAGAATTAGAAATAGTTCAATAGGATTGAGCAATAGATAATTACTTTTTTCAGTCTTTTTACCCGTGTCGATAATTGCATGCCCAAAGGAACCCTTGCGACCGTGCTCAGTAGTAACTGAAACTCTAAAAAACGGAATTTTGATACCAATAGATACCTATACATCTTAAGAATTGGATTCTTATGCTGATTTTAAAAGTATAAGTTTCATCAAGTTTACTCCTACTCATCAAAAGGTACGAGCCTGAAAAAAATTGTCTTATTTTCGAAAAAGGGAGGGGTACACCCCCTAAGAGTCATAGAATCTTAACGAAAATCACACCATCAGATTCAGCGTATCAGAGAACCCTAATATAGAGGTTTCAAGCTCCTATCTGCAAAAATGTGGAATTTTGTATTTTTTGCCAGAAAAAAGATAACGGATGCGTGTTTATTTTTTTTCCACAGGGTGACCGTATCGAACCAGGTGTTCTAGAATGTTGAGAGAGGGCTCATTCGAACGGAAATTAAAATTTCTACTGCCCTTTTTAAATAACTAAAAATATTGGAGGACAACTAGGCCCCCTCCCACGCTCATTTTTCTTAAAGTCACCGGATCAAAATTTGAGATAGCCATTATATTCAGCATAGTCAAAAAATCAAATAACTATGACTTTGAGGACGACTTATTCCCCGGGGGAAGGGCTGTAAGTTAAGAACTTTGTGCATGGTTTACATATATTATTGGCTATTGGGAAGTATATGAACGTTTTCAGGGGGATTTCTGGGGGGCGATCAGGTGAAAGGATTACGTTGGAGAATCTTTCCACGGAGTAATTTTTCATGGTGGAAGAGAAATTCCACGAGGAAGGTGAAGGAGCGACACGGCTCAATAGTAACCGAAACTAAAAAACAGAATTTTGATAATAGTTGATACATCAAAAGATTTGGATTGTCATGCTGATTTTAAATATATAAGTTTCATCAAGTTTGGTCTTACCCATCGAAAGTCACGATCCTGAGAATATTTGTCTTTTTTCGAAAAAAGGTGGAAAAGCCTATTAAAAGTCAAAGAATCTTAGCGAAAACCACACCATCAGATTCAGCGTGTCAGAGAACCTTATTATAGAGGTATCACGCTCCTATCGGCAAAAATGTAAAATTTTGTATTTTTTGCAAGAGGAAAGATCATGGATGCGTGTTTACTCCGCCGTCCCTTTTTTTCTCAACATCGTCCGATCAAAATTTTGAGATAGCCATTTAGCCAAAAAAAGTGAAAATAATATGCAAATTTCATTGCAATTATTCATGTATTGTGAGCCAATTTCAAAATCTGCATTAATTCAAAAACGTTCAGAAATTAAATAATATTTTTTTTTTAAACTGAAAGTAAGGAGCGACATTAAAACTTAAAACGAACAGAAATTATTCCGTATATGAAAGGGGCTGTCCCCTCCTCAGCACCTCACTCTTTAAGCTAAAGTTTGACTCTTTCGAACAACTCTACTTTTTAAAACAATGAAAAACTTCAGCGCAAAAAGCGAGGCACTGAGTAAGGGACAGCCCCCTCATATACGGAAAAATTTTGAGAAAGCCATTTAGCCAAAAAAGATAAAACTAATATGTAGATTTTGTTTTAATTGTTCAGGCACGGTAAGCCAAATTCAAAACCTGTATTAATTCAAAAACGTTCAGAAATTAAAAAAAAAACGGCTTTTTTTAACTGAAAGTAAGGAGCGACATTAAAACTTAATGTTTTATAAAAGACTTGTTTTTTATTTAATTATTCATAGAAACTACAGGGCCTCTTGTGACTTTTTGCTCTAAGTTTTTTATTTGTTTTCGTTTTTTCTACGTGTTTATTTGTTGTTGTCAAACAGTTCGTGGTAACAAACTGTAAGTAAGGAGCGACCCGACTCAATAGTAACCTAAACTCTAAAAAACAGAATTTTGATACCAATAGATGCATCAAAACAATGAAATTTTTATGCTGATTTTAAATATATAAGTTTCATCAAGTTTAGTACTGCCCATGAAAATTTACGTGCCTGAGAAAATTTGCTTTATTTTTGAAAAAAGGGAGAAACACCCCCTAAAAGTAATAAAACTTTAATGAAAATCGCACCATCAGATTCAGCGTATCAGAGAACCCTACTATAGAAGTTTCAAGCTCCTATCTGTAAAAATGTGGAATTTGGTACTTTTTGCCAGAAGAAAGATCACGGGTGCGTATTTATGCGTGTTTTTCCTAGGGGTGGTCGTATCGAACCAGTGTACCAAAAATATCACGAAAGGACTCATTCGAACGGAAATTAAAAATTCTAGTGCCCTTTTTAAGTGACCGAAAAAATGGAAGGCAACTAGGCCCCCTCCAACGCTCATTTTTTTTCCCAAAGTGACCTATTCAAAATTTTGAGATAGCCATTTTGTTCACCATAGTCAAAAATCTAATAAATATATCTTTGAAGATTACTTAATCCCCCACAGTTCCCGGGGAAAGGGCTGCAGGTTATTAAATTTTCCCATTGTTTACATATAGTATTGGTTAAGGGGAAGTATACAGAAGTTTTCAGGAGGATTTTTTTCTGGTGGTGGGGGTCGGTGGTGGGTGTTAAGGGGGGATCTTTCCATGGAGGATGTTTCCTTTGGGGAAAGGACATTTCTATGAAAGGGGCTCTGGATTTCCAAGCATTAATTAAAAAATTACCAGAAGTTAAATAAAAAAACAAGTTTTTTCAACTGAAAGTAAGGAGCAACATTAAAACTTAAAATGACCATAAATTTTTATGTATATGAGAGTTTTCGCATCCTAGTCAAAACCTCGCTCTTTATGCTAGAGATTTTTTTAGTACTTTCAAAAGAGCTATCTATTCTAATAAACCGGCCTTTGTGATTCAGGGGTTTGTGATTCGAATAAAATTCGGATTTTACTGTAAAGACCGAGGTATTGACTAGGGGACGAAATCCCTAATATACGTAATAAAAACATACGAATATAGAAGTTCGAGTTAATTCGTAAGTTACGTCAGAGCAAAATATTGAGAAAGCCATTTAGCCAAAAAAAGTAAAATTAATATGCAAATTTTTTTTTAATTATTCATTTCTTTTAATTTTGTTTTTAATTATCAAAGCTGTATTAATTAAAAAACGTTCATAAATTAAATAAAAAACAGTTTTTTTAAGTGAAAGTAAGGAGCGACATTAAAACTTAAAAGGACCAGAAATTATTCCGTATATGAAAGCGCTGTCCTCTCCTCAACGCCTCGCTCTTTGCGCCAAAGTTTGACTCCGCATTCATAAAATCCGCATAAAAAATGATAAAACTAACAAAATGATAAAACTAAGAAAACCTAAAAGCCAAAAAAGTGCAGACAAAAAGGAATATAACCATGAACAAGAGGAATTATTGACCGTAGAAAGATAACCAGAGAAAACCAAAGATGAATAGATGGAGCAAGGAAAAAGGAAGAAATTTACCATGTGAATTTACAGAAGAAATTTAACAAGGAAAATGAAAAAGAAAGCCACAAGGATCCGCAGAAGCGCTGCCTCATGATTTTGACCTCAGAAAATGACGAGGAAAGTGCCCCTTTGGGCACAATAGACCTGGCGGAAACACATATAAATGCCCTTGAAAGAGTTTCGGCAGAAGCGCGTCTGAGCCGAGCTAAGAAATACCAATTAAATAAGTTATTCACGGAATCGGTAGACATTTTAACAGAGTGAAACGGAAAAACGGAATATTTGATAGATGAAATACTGGTAAAAGAAAGCGAATCAACAAAACAATACCCGTACCGAATACCAGAAGCTAAAAGAAAAGAAATGAAAATAGAAATAGACCGAATGCTCGATTTAGAGCACAGTTTATAGAATTAACCAGTATGATCATTCCCTATCTCACCCATTATAAAAAACCCGGACCGAGGTGCAAGTGCTCCGAAGAAAGTAGAAACATAAGCGTCGTTAGATCTTTTCACGGGTAGACAAGTCAGATTTCCCTTGGACGCGAAACAGTCGGAAATAAGTGGAAACCCGCTATTACGAATAATGCATTTTGTAAACATTTCTCATTGATTGACGCAAACACACTGATACATAACTGCACAAACAAGGGGGAAGAGATTTTTGTCTGCGGCGAGACTGAAGACCAGAAATAATCTGCTATAAACTAACTGGATAATTCTATAAACTGTGGTTTAGAAGTTATAGAACCATCAAATTCAGAATACGCAGCGCCAGTCGTACTACTCCCGAAGAAGGATGGCTCCATTCAGTTTTGCGTAGACTACAGAAAACTGAATAATTTTTCCGAATCAGACGCGTACCCAATACCAAGAATGGATGAAATTCTAGAGTCAGTAGGTTCCGCAAAATTTATATCAATTTTAGAATTCAGAAGGGGATATTGGCAAGTAAAGATGCACTCAAAAGATTCAGCAAAAACGGCTTTTATTACGCCTTTTGGGTTATGCTAGTTTAGGTATATGCCTTTTGGACTAAAAGGGGCGCTAGCAACATTCCAAAGACTAGTAGATTGTAGAGCCTACTTGGATGACATTCTAATATTTTCAAACTCCTTCAATGAACATATAACTCATATGAAACAAGTGTTGACCAGACTGGGGAGAGCAGGATTGATTCTGAATGCAAAAAATATGTAGATTTACGCAGTTAGAGATGGAATACCTGGGACACAAAATAGTGAATGGTATCATAACCTCATTAAGGGAAAAAATGAGAAAGAATACAAACGCAGTGGTCCCAAATACAAAGAAAAAAGTTCGGTCATTTTTGAGATTGGCAGGATATTACCAAAGATTTATACCCAATTTTGCAACGATTGCTATACCTTTGACGGAGTTAACAAAAAAGGGTGTTGTAGACCCCGCTAAATCGTCGGAAATTGAACAAAATGGATTTGATACACTGAAAGATGCTCTTTGTTGCGAAAGAATACTGAGAAATCCAGGTTTTCTCTTACCATTTGTGCTACAAACTGGCAATTCAGATTACAGATTAGGGGCAGTTTTACCTCAATATTTTGAGGATCGGGAACATCCAATCATATTTATATCCAGAAAATTGTCAAAAGCAGAATTAAATTATAGCACGATTGAAAAAGAATGTCTTGCAATATTGTACGCGGTCAAAAAACTTGACTATTATGAATATGGACGAAAATTTACAATAGTGACAGATCACAACACATTGAGATGGCTAAATATAATGAAGCCAGATAACCGACGGCTTACAAGAATACGATTTTGAAATAAAATCGAGACCGGGGACAGATAACGGGAATGCTGACGGCATGTCCCGATTGTGATAAAAATATATGTGAGGAAAAATAAAAAAAAAGTTGGATGGGCTCTACCTAGCTAAAAAAAATATAAATTTTAGGGGGGACAAAAAGGCCCAAGAACCATGGGAAATAAAACCAGATGATTACAAAATAGAGCTGAACGACCTACAAAGGGTTGGGGAAATTTGGGAGATATTGAATGTTGGGTTGGATCGGAAAAACTTGGGAGGAATCTGAAATTAGTCCTATCAACTCTAAGGGATATTTGGTATCTTTTGCGGGGGAGGAGCCCTATGGGGAGCCATGAATGATGGACAAATCACTCAATAGACAGCTGGTTGGCCAGTTGTGACCCTGTTACCGAGATGTGTCCGCCCTGACATGGGGGAATCCTTAGGAGATAGACTCTGCCAGTAACTTCTTACTTCACCCAAACCTTTGTCCAGTAACCCTATTCATAGTTTTTACTCTTCATGGGAATCGACAATTATTTTCAGCAAACCATATTCAGTATCTAAGTTTCGACGTCAGGTAATATCAACGCTTATTCTTCATCTGATCATCCCAGGGGAGGGAACCCAGAAAAAAGGCGGTTCATGGTTCGCTCAAAATTTTTCTTCACTCCCTGTACCCTTATCGTTTTCACAGACCTGTGTGTTTTCGGCCTTGGATTGTTTCAAATTATACCAAGGGGAAATTTATATTTTAATTGAGATGTGGGGTTGTTTCCACCGATGGAAATTAAGAGGCTAGTGCAGCCAGTTTTTCATGATGGCTGGCATCATCGAATGTGCCAGAATTTTATTCTACGCTTCACCTAAGTGTAAATTTCGTGAGAGCGAGAAATTTTTTATCTAATCATGCAGTGCAAGATTGAGTTCCACAAATCTCGTGGATTCTTCCTTCTTTGAAATCCTAAACTTGATGAATAGATCTGTACAGACAATAGCTTTGATGGGTTGGACAGAAATACAGAATGGCGATGGAACAAAGCCAAGGGGATGGTACAGTCATGAAGTCATAAGCCGAAGGTTAGCTGCAGCGGAGATGTACAAAAGAAGGAAGAACAGAAGATAGACAAGTTTGGTGATTTTGAAGTTAAGTTTTATATTTGTAAGGGTGGACCAGCGTGGCACATGGGTGGTCATTTATCTTATGGGGGGAGGTGTTGGGGTTCCACCCCTGTTTCGTTTCTTTTCAGATAAATGACCCATTTTCTTTTTTGTAATTATATTTGCCTATAAGATAATTTTTAATCCCAAGTTGAATTCTGGTTGCTAAGCTAGATTCTTTCGCAATAAGTAAGCTTCAAAGTAAATTCTCCTTTGGTCTTCCTGGTCTGAGCCATTGAAAGATAAAGTTAAGAAAACGTAGAATGGATTTTGAATGGGGATTGAGAGGATTGGCTAGGGCGAAGCGAAGGTCCACCCCTATGCAAAGTTGTTGTACAGAAAGAATATTATTTTTGAGCTAGTCTACATTGAGACCCCGTTTTGGGAAGTCTATTCTTTTTTTGTTATATGAGTGTGACCTTTGGAAGATTACAAGTAAGCTATTTTCTACAACTGTGTAGAGTTTTTTTTCTAGGTAACGAAAGGAAACACGTCACATTAAAGTTATATCATAGGCAGCGCAATAGCGCTACCTAAGTAAAGAACAATAATGGCAAAATGTATTATTTTTTTTTCATACCTGGGCACTTCGTAACAAAGGAGTTGTCATAGAAACTTCGAAAAGGGCTCATTCGATTGGAAATTGCAATGACTAGTGCCCTTTTTAATAGTCAAAAGTGATAGAGGGCAACTAGCTCCCCCTATGCCCCTCATTCCCCCAGACACATCCAATCAAAATTTTAAAATAGCCATTTTGTTCAGCGTAGTTGATTTCAAGATAGAAAATATGTTTATGGGAAGGACGCTCTCCCACAACCGTCAGGGCAAGGGTTTTAAGTTATCCCCTGAGGGCATATAAGAACGATGTTGGCAAAATGTATTATTTATTATTTTTTCCTTTAGAGCGGGGCACTTCGTATCGAAGAAGTTGTCGCAGAAACTTTGAAAAGGGCTCATTCAATTGGAATTTGGAGTGGCTTGTGCACTTTTTAACAGTTGAAAGTGATTGGAAGGCAACTAACACCCCTTCCACGCCCACCGTTTCCATAAAAACATCCAATCAAAATTTTGAGATAGCCACTTTGTTCAGCGTAGTTGATTTCCAGATAGAAATTATGTTTTTGAGGAGAACAATCCCCCACAGGCTTCAGGGCAAGGGTTGTAAGTTATGCCCTGGGCGCATATAAGGGGTTTTATAGAAGGCGTTGACGTAGAAACTTCGGAAAAGGTTCATTTGATTGGAAATTCAAAGTGCTAGTGTCCTTTCTAATAGTCGGAAGTGATTGGAGGGCAACAAACCCCATCTCACGCCCACCTTTTACCTAAACACATCCAATCAAAATTTTGGGATAGCCATTTTATTCAACTTAGTTTTAACTTTTGGAAATTGGATCTTTGAGGATGACAACCCCCCACAGCCCTAAGGGCAAGGGTTGTAAGCTATGCCCCGGGGGCATATAAGGTTTCTATAGAATGCGTTGCTGTAGAAACTTCAAAAAGGGCTCATTTGATTGGAAATTGAAATGGCAAGTGCCCTTTTTCAATAGTAGAAATTGATTGGAAGGCAACTAACACCCCTTCCACGCCCACAATTTCCCAAAACACATCCAATCAAAATTTTGAGATAGCCATTTTGTTCCACGCAGTTTAAAGTTCAGGAAATTATACATTTTAGCAGGACACTCCCCCCCCCAGTGTTCAGGGCAAGGGTTATAAGTTATGCCCTGGGGGCATATATGTTTTTATTGAAATCTTTGTCGTAAAAACTTAAAAAACAGCACATTCGATTGGAAATTCAAAGGTCTAGTGCCCTTCTTATTAGTCGATAGTGATTTGAGGGCAACTAACCCCCCTCTTCCGCCCAACTTTCCCCCAAAAACATCCACTCAAAATATTTAGATAGCCATTTTGTTCAGCGTAGTTGATTTCCAGATAGAAATTATGTTTTTGAGGAGGGAACTCCCCCACAGCCCCCAGGGTAAGGGTTGTAAGTTATTCTATTTGATTATAATCAAAATTTTTAGATAGCCTTTTTGTGTCACGCAGTTTAAAGTTCAGGATATTATACCTTTGAACAGCACACTCCTCCCACAGTCTTCAGGGCAAGGGTTATAAGTTATGCCATGGGGGCATATAAGTTTTATTGAAATCTTTGTCGTAGAAACTTGAAAAAGAGATCTTTCGATTGGAAATAAAAAGGGTCAGTCCCCTTTTTAGTGGTCGAAAGTGATTTGAGGGCAACTAACCCCCCTATCACGCCCAAATTTCCCCAAACCCATTCAATCAAAATTTTTAGATAGCCATTTTGTTCAACATAGTTGAAAGTTTTGGAAATTAGGTTTTTAAGGGTTGTAAGCTAAGCCCTTTGCGCATGTAAGGTTTTTATAGAAAGCGATGTTGTAAAAAAATCAAAAAGGGCTCATTCAATTGGAAATTGAAGGGGCTAGTCAAACTCAAAACGAGTAGGAATTAACATAAATTGGGCTCAAAACCCCTATGACTTCCGAAGGCTAGAACCAAAATTGCCTTGTCCTGGAAAAATTATAAATGAATGTGCATTTTCAGATTAATATACATATACTTATATTTAGTAATCAAATTTTTACTATTATTTTATTTGTTAAGTTAAAAAAGTAAGAACTTTTATATTTTTTCAGTAAAGTGCAAATTATGTTCTGGCCTTGGGAAGGCACAGGGGTTTTGAGCCAAACGTATGTTAATTTCTGCTCGTTTTGAGTTTGACTCGGTTATTTATTGTAATTTCTGTCCGTTTTGGGTTTTTTTAGCTTCATTTTTAGCTTCTAAGCAACTTCCCATTTATTTTATGAAATTTGTGTTTGATTGAGGAAACGAACGTGAGACCCATGATTCCCTACGGTAAAAGAACGACACGTTACTCGACTGAACCAAAAAGTTATGGAAAATATTATGTCTTTAGAAATACATTCTAAACCAATCCATCTATTGCTTCCGGGACGTTCGCCAACTGATGTTAAGCGTCACTACATCTTAAAAAAGTTATTTGCGCAATCGATTTCTCAATTGGATCAGTGATCTTTTTCCGCTCACCTATTTTGGCATCTTTCCGAGAATATACATACCATGGTGATTTGAGATGCATGCTGGAAAGACATATTCTTATGATGGTTAATGAAATATGTTTTGATCTCCAAAAATTATTATGTCCATTTCTATCCAAAACTCTGAAATGAAACTCTAAACTAAATCTCTAAACTTAAACTCTAAACTAAAACTCTAAACTAAAAATCTAAACTAAGACTCTAAGCCAGCACGCGGCAAGCTTCTATATATAGATTCTTACTTTTACTTGTCTTCTAAACACAGACAATTTAAGTCTTTTCTTGATGCCATGACGTCCAAATCGAATTTCGGAAGTGGTTCCTTTCTAAAATTACATTCTTTTTTACTTGACCTTTAACTTTTGCCATGGCTTGTCTTTTGTCATTATTTAAGACATATTGCAAAACCTTTGATTCTTTTAATTGTTCAAGTGGTGGGACAAAAACTTTTTTTTCTTCCAACGATTTATCTAGTCCAGGTTTTTTCATTTTACAAGATATGGAAGGCATTGGCGACCATATTTTTTCTTTTAATTAATTAAAAAAAAATTTCCTAAAAATAAGTTTTTCAAAGAAAAGTAAAGGCCGTTTTAAACTTCAGCTCAGGAGATACAAATACCTGTTTAAATTCAAAATCAAAACGACCAGAAATTACTATTAAAGAATAAATGAAACCCAGAACGAACAGAAATTAAACAAACAATCATAGCAAAAAACATACAACAAGTAATAATATAAATGAATAAATAGATCTTAAAGCGAGTAATTCTTAGATTGAATGTGAAAATCAAGCTTAAAACGAAAACAAATATTTTGCTTTTTAAAATATAAATGAAACTTAAAACGAACAGAAATTAAATATACAATCAATGCGAACAAACATACAATATATATTAATGTAAATGAATAAAAAAATCTTAAAACGGCTGAAACTTAAATTGAATATGCAAATCAAGTTTGAGTCGAATAAAAATAACTACAAACAAGAGTTTTGGGTATCGTCTCACTGCAGAAGCCTAAAGCCTACTGCGTCATTGGCGCCTTACTGAAAACAATTCTTTGAAATATTTACACTTTTGGAACTTTAAGAAATCAAAAATTAATTAAGATTTTAGGTAATAAATATCAGCATATGTATATTAAATTGACAATACACATTTTTTTTCAGTAAACTCATTTGATTTTTTTTTCAGTAATGTAAAAATTATATTCTGGCTTTTAGAAAGCATATAGGTTTTGAACCCTACTCACATTAATTATGCTCGTTTTGAGTTTGACTCTAATATTTATTTTAAGTTTTGTTTGTTTTGGGTTTCATTTATTTATTGATACTCATTTGGGGTAGTTGTATACTTGGTAGATTATGTGATAGTCCGGACGCCAGGTGTTGAAAATGTGAACCATACCACGGTGGAATGGGGCTGCTACGAGAGTTAGCCTACCCTCCACCCCTTAAATTGACCATGTAGATTCAAAAATACCAATGTCACTTGCTTGCGAGGGGTGGGACAATCCGAAACTTGACATTTTATTATATTTTGGTGTTTCATGCAAGAAAATGCATGTTCCACAAAGTTTGAGGTGCAGTTTTCCGCTCAAATAGAAATGCCTAGAAGCTATAGAATGTTTTCATAACAAACTAACACGATTAGTTACAAAAATGGCAGAGTTAAAAAAATGGCAAAACTATATGAGTCTTGGACAATCTTGGAGAGTATAAACAGAATCAAATTGAATATTAGATATATAATGATATTAATTGTTGAAAGATCGATTAGTTCAAGATTTTTTTTCACTGTAATTTTTATTTTCATTTTCAATGCTGTAAGAACTGGAAAACAATAAAATTGCAATATACGAGTAATTCGTTTTCGGTTAAGCACCAATGACGCAGAAGGCTTTACGTTTTTACAGTTAAAGAAGGGGGCAGTATCCAAATTTTGTTTGTAGTGAAACTATATTTGTCTTCACCAATCTTGAAAAGAACTAATAAATTAAACTGAATATTTGATGATCAGTTCAAAATTTTGCTGTAATTTTAATAGTTATTTTCAACATTAAGTACAAAAGAAAACATTTGTAATATAGTTAGTTTTCAGTAAAGTGCCAATGACGCAATAGTTCTTAGGCTTCTGCAGTGAGGCGAAACCCAAACTCTTGTTTTTAGTTATTTTTATTTGATTCAAACTTGATTTGCATATACTATTTAAGTTTCACTCGTTTTAAGATTTATTTATTCATTTACATTAATATATATATTGTATGTTTGTTCGCATTGATTGTTTATTTAATTTCTGTTCGTTTTAAGTTTCATTTATACTTTAATAGCAAAATATTTGTTTTCGTTTTAAGCTTGATTTTCATATAAAATCTAAGCATTACTCGCTTTAAGATCTATTTATTCATTTATATTAATACTTGTTGTATGTTTTTTGCTATGATTCTTTATTTAATTTCTGTTCGTTTTGGGTTTCATTTATTCTTTAATAATAATTTCTGGTCGTTTTGAGTTTGAATTTTAACAGGTATTGGTATCTGCTGAGCTTAAATTTAAAATGGTCTTTACTTTTATTTTAAAAAATTATTTTTCGGAAATTTTTTTTTTAATAATTTTTTTTCGTTTTTGATTTCAAAAAGTTTCAATTTTTATGGCATGGGGAGGGGGTGCTTACTGTCCGATTATTCTTGACTTTAAGAAACGGATCTAGAACTTTCAATTTAAATCGAATGAGGCTTTTTTCAAAGTCAATACGATTACCTCTTTGATAAAAACCTTATACATGAACATTAGACAGCTTGCATAACTTATGGACAGCGATTGACAACAATGAATGAATTGAAAAAATAGCTCCAATAAGGGGTTTAGACCATTTCACTTGCTGACACAAAGGGATCACGACTGTTTGGAATTGACCTTAATAGGAATTTTTGTGCCAAAGCAATTTTGCATCTATCACAGAGTATGTATTTTAACCTTATAATTGGATAATTATAATAGATTTCCTATGTGTTCTTCCTATACAAAAACCCTTCCCATAAGTTATAAACCCCCCTTAATAAGTTATGCCCCAGGGCATAACTTACAGTGCCTACCCCTGGGCCCTGGTGGTCTCTGTCGACACTGGAGTTTTTTGTTATCAAAACTTTGAACTATTTTAACAAAATGTATATCTCAAAATTTTTATCTGATGCATTTAGGGCGTGGAGGAGGGATAGGGACTAGTTGCCCTTCAATCTCTTTTGACTCTTAAAAAGTGAACAAGAACTTTTAATTTTCAATCACATGAGTCCTCTCTAAATTATATACGAGCATCCCTTCTATAAGAAATAATATGAATGATTCAGAGAATCCTTAAATTACAACCCGTATCGTGAGGGCTTTAGGGGAGTTGTCATCCTCAAAGACCTACTTTACAGAACTTAAAACTACATTTAATAAAAGAGCAGTCTTAAAATTTTGAATGAATGTGTTTGGGGAAAAGGTGGGCGTAAGAGGGGGGTTAGTTGCCCTTAAATCACTTTCGAATATTACAAAGGACACTAGCCCTTTGAATTTCCAATCGAATGAGCCTTTTTTGAAGTTTCTACGACACCGCCTTCTATAAGAACCTTAATTGCCCCCAGGGCATAACTTAAAACCCTTGCCCTGAGGGTTGTGGGGGATTGTCCTCCTCAAAAACATATTTTCTATCTGGAAATCAACTACGCTGAACAAAATGGCTATCTCAAAATTTTGATTGGATGTGTTTGGGGGAATGATGGGCGTGGGGGGGGGGGCTAGTTGCCCTTCAATCACTTTCGACTATTAAAAAGGGCACTAGCCCTTTGAATTTCCAATCGAATGAGCCTGTTTTGAAGTTTCTACGACAACGCCTTCTATAAAAACCTTATATGCCCCCAGAGCATAACTTAAAACTCTTGCCCTGAGGGTTGTGGGGGAGTGTCCTCCTCAAAAACATATTTTCTATCTGGAAATCAACTATACTGAACAAAATGGCTATATCAAAAGTTTGATTGGATGTGCTTGGGGAAATGATGGGCGGGGGGGGGGAGCTTGTTGCCTTCCAATCTTTTTCGACTATCAAAAAGGGCACTAGCCCTTTAATTTCCAATCCAATGAGCCTGTTTTGAAGTTTCTACGACAACATCTTCTATAAAAACCTTATATACTTCCAGGGCATAACTTAAAACCCTTTCCCTGAGGGTTGTGGGGGAGTTTCCTCCTCAAAAATATATTTTCAATCTGGAAATGAACTACGCTGAACAAAAATGGCTATCTCAAAATTTTGATTGGATGTGTTTGGGTTAATTATGGGCGTAAGGGGGGCTAGTAGCCCTCCAATCACTTTTGACTATTAAAAAGGGCACTATCCCTTTGAATTTCCAATTGAATGAGCCTCTTTTGAAGTTTCTATAACAACGCCTTCTATAAAAACCATATATGCCCCCAGGGTATAACTTAAAACCCTTGCCCTGAGGGTTGTGGGGGATTGCCCTCCTCAAAAATATGTTTTCTATCTGAAAATCAACTACGCTGAACAAAATGGCTATCTCAGAATTTTGATTGGATGTGTTTGGGGAAATGATGGGCGGGGGGGGGGGGGGCTAGTTGCCCTCCAATCACTTTCGACTATTAAAAAGGGCACTAGCCCTTTGAATTTCCAATCGAATGATCCTGTTTTGAAGTTTCTATGACAACGCCTTCTATAAGAACCATATATGCCCCCAGGGCATAACTTAAAACCCTTGCCCTAAGGGTTGTTGGGGATACCCCCTCAAAAATATGTTTTCTATCTGAAAATCAACTACGCTGAACAAAATGGCTATCTCAAAATTTTGATTGCATGTGTTTGGGAGAATGAAGGGCGTGGGGGGGGGGTGGGGCTAGTTGCCCTCCAATCACTTTCGACTATTAAAAAAGGCACTATCCCTTTGAATTTTCAATCGAATGAGCCTTTTTAAGTTTCTACGACAACACCTTCTATAAAAACCTTATTTGCCCCCAGGGTCTATCTTAAAACCCACGCTCTGAAGGTTTTGGGGGAGTGTACTCCTCAAAAACATATTTTCTATGTGGAAATCAACTACGCTGAACAAAATGGCTATCTCAAAATTTTGATTGGATGTGTTTGGGGAAATGATGGGCATGAGGGGGAGGGGCTAGTTGCACTCCAATCACTTTTGACTATTAATAAGGGCACTAGCTCCCTAATGTCTAATCGAATGAGCATGTTTTGATGTTTCTACGACAAAGCTTTTTTTAAAAACCTTATATGCCCCCCGTGAATATATTAAAACCCTTGCCCTGATGGTTGAGGAGGATTATCCTCCTCAAAAATATATTTTCTATCTGGAAATCAAATACGCTGAACAAAATGGCTAAAAGGTTGTGGGGGAGTGTCCTCCTCAAAAACATATTTTCAACCTGGAAAACAACTCAGCTGAACCAACTGGACATCTAAAACTTTTGATTGGATGTGTTTGGGGACTGATGGGAGTGGGGGGGGGGGCTAGTTGCCCTCCAATCTTTTTAGACTGTTAAAAAGGGCACTAGCCCTTTGAATTTCTAATTGAATGTGCCTATTTTGAAGTTTCTACGACAAAGCCTTCTATAAAAACCTTATATGCCCCCAGGGCATAACTTAAAACTCTTGCCCTGAGGGTTGTGGGGGAGTATCCTCGTCAAAAGCATATTTTCTACCTAGAAATCAACTATACTGAATAAAATGGCTATCTCAAAAGTTTTATTGGATGTGTTTGGGGAAATGAAGTTTAGAGTTTTAGTTTGGAAGTTTAGGTTAGAGTTTTAGTTTAGAGTTTTCATTTATATTTTTAGTTTCGGGTTTTAGTTTAGAATTTTAGTTTAGAGTTTAAATTTATAGTTTTATTTTAGAATTTTATTCTAAAGATTTGTCTTAGTTTTATTTTATCGTTTTAGTTTAGAGTATTATTTTTGAATTTAACTTCAAATTATCAGTTTAGAGTTTTAGTTTACAGAATTAGTTTGGAGCTTTAGTTTAGAGATTTGAGTTTAGAGTTTTAGTTTAGAGTTTTAGGTTATATTTTTGGTATAGAGTCTTAGTTTAGAGTCTTAGTTTATAGTTTAAGTTTAGACTTTTAGTTAATAGTTTTAGTTTAGAGTTTTAGTATAAAGTTTTAAATTAGAGTTTTAGTATAAAGTTTCAGTTTAATTTTAGTTTAGAATTTTAGCTTAGATATTTAGTTTATAGTTTTAGTTCAGAGTTTTAGTTTAAGGTTTTAATTTAGAGTTTTAGAATAAAGTTTCAGTTTAGTTTTAGTTTAGAATTTTAGTTTAGAGTTTTAGTTTATAGTTTCAGTTTTAAGTTTTAGTATAGTTTTAGGTTAGAGTTTTAGCTTAGATTTTGGGTCTAGAGTTTCAGTTTAGAGTATAGCTTAGAGTTTCATTTTATACTTTTAGTTTATGGTTTTAGTTTAGAGTTTTAGTATAAAGTTTTAATTTAGAGTTTTAGTATGAAGTTTCAGTTTAGTTTTAGTTTAGAACTTTATTTTAGATTTTTAGTTTATAGTTTTAGTTTTAAGTTTTAGTATAGAGTTTTAGTTTAGTTTTAGTTTAGAGTTTTAGCTTAAATTTTGGGTCTAGAGTTTCAGTTTAGAGTTTTAGTTTAGAGTTTTAGTTTAAAGTTTTAATTTAGAGTTTTAGTATAAATTTTCAGTTAGAGCTTCAGATTAGTGTCTTAGTTTAGATTTTTTGGTCAGATTTTAGCTTAGAGATTTAGTTAAGAGTTTGAGTTTAAAATTTTAGTATAGAGTTTCAGTTGAGATTTTTAGCTTAGAGATTTAGTTTAAAGTTTAAGTTTAGATGTTCAGTTTAGATTTTAGTTTAGAGTTTCAGTTAAGAGTCTTAGTTTTGAGTTTTGGTTTAGAGTTTTTGTTTAGATTTTTAGTTTAGAGTTTTAGTTTATTGTTTTAGTTTAGAGAATTAGTTTAGAGTTTAGTTTAGAGTTTTAACTATAGAGCTTTAGTTTAGAATTTTAGGTTAGATTTTTGATTCTTAGTTTAGAGTTTTAGGTTTAGAGTTTTAGTTTAGAGTTTTAGCTTAGATTTTTAGTTTCGAGTTTAGTTTAGAGTTGTAGCTTAGAGTTTACTATAGAGTTTTAGTCTAGATTTTTAGTTTAGGTCTTTAGCTTAGAGTTTAGTTTAGAGTTTCAGTTTGGAGTTTTAATTTAGATTTTATTTCAGTTTTAATTTAGAGTTTTAGTTTAGTTTTTGTTTAGAGGTTTAGTTTAAATTTTTAGTTTAGAGTTTTAGTTTAGAGTTTTAGTTTAGATTTCTAGTTTAGAGTTATAGTTTAGAGATTTAGTTTAAAATTTTTAGTTTAAAGTTTTAGTTTATAGTTTTAGTATAAAGTTTTAGTTTAATTCTAGTTTAGAGTTTTAGCTTAGAGTTTTAGTTTAGAGTTTAGTTTAGACTTTAGTATAGATTTTTACTTTAGAGTTATAGTTTAGAATTTTATTTTAGAGTTTAGTTTAGAGTTTTGTTTATAGTTTTAGTTTAGAGTTTTAGCTTAGATTTTTAGTTTAGAGTTTCAGTTTAGAATTTTGGTTTAGATTTTTGGTTCAGAGTTTTAGTTTAGAGTTTTAATTTAGAGTTTCAGTTTAGACTTTTAGTTTAGAGTTTTAGTTTAGAGTTTCAGGTTAGATTTTTGATCTACAGTTTTAGTTTAGAGTTTTAGTTTAGAGTTTCAGTTTATACTTTTAGTTTATAGTTTTAGTTTTTTAGTTTAGAATTTTAGTAGAAAGTTTTAGTATAGTTTTAGTTCAGAATTTTAGTTTAGATTTTTAGTTTATAGTTTTAGTTTAGAGTTTCAGTATTAAGTTTCAGTTTAGAGTTTTGGTTTAGGTTTTTAGTTTATTTTTAGTTTAGAGTTCTAGTTTTATTTTAGTTTAGTGTTTTAGTTTAGAATTTTAGTTTAGAGTTTTAGTTTCGAGTTTTAGTTAAGAGTTTTAGTTTAGAGTGATAATTTAGAGTTTTAGATTAGAGTTTTAGATTAGAGTTTTTGTCTAGAGTTGTAGTTTAGAATTTTAGTTTAGATTTTAAGTTAGAGTTTTAGTTTAGAGTTTTAGGTTAGAGTTTTGTTCTAGATTATTAGTTTAGAGTTCTAGTCTAGAGTTTCAGTTTATACTTTTAGTTTATAGCATTAGTTTAAAGTTTTAGTTTGGAGTTTTAGTACAAAATTTTAGTTTACTTTTAGTTTAGAGTTTAATTGAAAATTTTAGTTTATAGTTTTAGTTTTAAGTTTTAGTTTAGAGTTTTAGTTTAAAGTTTTAGCTTAGATTATGTGCTTAGAGTTTCAGTTTGGAGTTTGAGTTTAGAACTTTAGTATAGAGTTTCGGTTTAGATTTTTAGCTTAGAGATTTAGTTTAGAGTTTAAGTTTAGATGTTTAGTTTAGATTTTAGTTTAGAGTTTAAGTTAAGAGTTTTTGTTTTGATTTTTAGTTTAGAGTTTCAGTTTAGAGTTTTCGTTTAGAGTATTAGTTTAGAGATTTAGTTTAGAGTATTACTTTAGAGTTTTAGTTTGGAGTTTTAGTTTAGAGAATTAGTTTAGAGCTTTAGTTTAGAGTTTTAAATATAGAGTTTTAGTTTAGAAATTCAGGTTAGATTTTCCGTCTACAGTTTTAGTTTAGAGTTTTAGTAGAAAGTTTTAGTTTAGTTTTAGTTTAGAATTTTAGTTTAGATTTTTAGTTTATAGTTTTAGTTAAGAGTTTTAGTTTTAAGTTTTAGTTTAGAGTTTAGTTTTAATTTAGAGTTTTAGTTTAGATTTTTAGTCTAAATCTTTAGTTTATAGTTTAGTTTAGAGTTTTAGTTTAGAGTTTTAGTTTAGAGTTTTGTTTAGTTTTAGTTTAGAGTCTTAGATTAAAGATTTAGTTTAGAGTTTTAGTTTAGAATTTTAGATTAGAATTTTAGTTTTGAGCTTTGGCTTAGAGTTTTATATTAGAATTTCAGTTTAGAGTTTGAGTTTAGAGTATTACTTTATAGCTTTAGTTTAGAGTTTTAATTTAGATTTTTAGTTTAGAGTTTTATTTTAGAGTTTAGTTTAGAGTTTTAGATCAAAGTTTATTTAAGTTTTAATTTAGAGTTTCAATTTAGAGTTTTAGGTTAGTTTTTGTTTAGAGGTGTAGTTTAAATTTTTAGTTTAGAGTTTTAGTTTAGATTTTTAGTTTAGAGGTACAGTTTAGAGATTTAGTTTAAAGTTTTAGTTTAATGTTATAGTTTAGTTTTAGTTTAGAGATTTAGTTTAAAGCTTTAGTTTAGAGTTTTAGTACAAAGTTTTGGTTTTATTTTAGTTTAGAGTTTTAGTTTATAGTTTTACTTTAGAGTTTTAGTTTGGATTTAGTTTAGAGTTTTAGTTTAGAGTTTAGTTTAGAGTTTAGTTTAGATTTTTTTTTAGAGTTTTAGTTTACAATTTTAGTTTAGAGTTTAGTTTAGTGTTTTTCTTAGACTTTTAGTTTAGAGTTTTAGTTTAGAATTTTAGTCTAGAGTTTTAGTTTAGATTTTTAGCTTAGATTTTTAGTTTAGAGTTTCAGTTTAGAGTTTTGGTTTACATTTTTAGTTTCGAGTTTTGATTTAGAGTTTTAGTTTAAAGTTTTAGTTTAATTTTAGTTTAGAGTTTTAGTTTAATTTTAGTTTAGAGTTTTAGTTTGGAAGTTTAGGTTAGAGTTTTAGTTTAGAGTTTTCATTTATATTTTTAGTTTCGGGTTTTAGTTTAGAATTTTAGTTTAGAGTTTTAGTTTAGAGTTTTAGTCTAGAGTTTCAGTTTAAAGATTTAGTTTAGAGTTTTAGTTTAGAGTTTTTGTTTAAAGTTTTAGTTTAGTTTTAGTTTAGAATTTTAGTTTAGAGTTTTAGTTTATAGTTTCAGTTTTAAGTTTTAGTATAGTTTTAGTATAGTTTTAGTTTAGAGTTTTAGCTTAGATTTTGGGTCTAGAGTTTCAGTTTAGAGTTTTAGCTTAGAGTTTTATTTTATACTTTTAGTTTATGGTTTTAGTTTAGAGTTTTAGTATAAAGTTTTAATTTAGAGTTTTAGTATGAAGTTTCAGTTTAGTTTTAGTTTAGAACTTTATTTTAGATTTTTAGTTTATAGTTTTAGTTTTAAATTTTAGCATAGAGTTTTAGTTTAGTTTTAGTTTAGAGTTTTAGCTTAAATTTTGGGTCTAGAGTTTCAGTTTAGAGTTTTAGTTTAGAGTTTTAGTTTAAAGTTTTAATTTAGAGTTTAAGTATAAAGTTTCAGTTAGAGCTTCAGTTTAGTGTTTTAGTTTAGATTTTTTGGTTAGATTTTAGCTTAGAGATTTAGTTAAGAGTTTGAGCTTAAAATTTTAGTATAGAGTTTCAGTTGAGATTTTTAGCTTAGAGATTTAGTTTAAAGTTTAAGTTTAGATGTTCAGTTTAGATTTTAGTTTAGAGTTTCAGTTAAGAGTCTTAGTTTTGAGTTTTAGTTTAGAGTTTTTGTTTAGATTTTTAGTTTAGAGTTTTAGTTTATTGTTTTAGTTTAGAGAATTAGTTTAGAGTTTAGTTTAGAGTTTTAACTATAGAGCTTTAGTTTAGAGTTTCAGGTTAGATTTTTGATCTACAGTTTTAGTTTAGAGTTTTAGTTTAGAGTTTTAGTTTAGAGTTTTAGTTTATAGTTTTAGTTTTTTAGTTTAGAACTTTAGTAGAAAGTTTCAGTATAGTTTTAGTTCAGAATTTTAGTTTAGATTTTTTGTTTATAGTTTTAGTTTAGAGTTTCAGTTTTAAGTTTCAGTTTAGAGTTTCAGTTTAGTTTTAGCTTAGAGTTTTAGTTTAGAATTTTAGCTTAGATTTTTAGTTTAGAGTTTAGTTTAGAGTTGTAGCTTAGAGTTTACTATAGAGTTTTAGTCTAGATTTTTAGTTTAGGTCTTTAGCTTAGAGTTTAGTTTAGAGTTTCAGTTTGGAGTTTTAGTTTAGATTTTATTTCAGTTTTAATTTAGAGTTTTAGTTGAGTTTTTTTAGAGGTTTAGTTTAAATTTTTAGTTTAGAGTTTTAGTTTAGAGTTTTAGTTTAGATTTCTAGTTTAGAGTTATAGTTTAGAGTTTTAGATTAGAGTTTCAGTTTAGAGTTTTAGCTTAGAGTTTTAGTTTAGAGGTTTAGTTTGGAGCTTTAGTTTAGAGTTTTAGCTAAAAGTTGTAATTTAGCGTTTTAATTAAGAGTTTTAGTTTAGAGTTCTATTTTAGAGTTTAGTATATATTTTTACTTTAGAGTTAGAGTTTAGAATTTTATTTTAGAGTTTAATTTAGAGTTTTGTTTATAGTTTTAGTTTAGAGTTTTAGCTTAGATTTTTAGTTTAGAGTTTCAGTTTAGAATTTTGGTTTAGATTTTTGGTTCAGAGTTTTAGTTTAGAGTTTTAATTTAGAGTTTCAGTTTAGACTTTTAGTTTAGAGTTTTAGTTTAGAGTTTCAGGTTAGATTTTTGATCTACAGTTTTAGTTTAGAGTTTTAGTTTAGAGTTTCAGTTTATAATTTTAGTTTATAGTTTTTTAGTTTAAAATTTTAGTAGAAGGTTTTAGTATAGTTTTAGTTCAGAATTTTAGTTTACATTTTTAGTTTATAGTTTTAGTTTAGAGTTTCAGTTTTAAGTTTCAGTTTAGAGTTTTGGTTTAGATTTTTAGTTTAGAGTTTTAATTTAGATTTTTAGTTTATTTTTAGTTTAGAGTTTTAGTTTTATTTTAGTTTAGAGCTTTAGTATAGAATTTTAGTTTAGAGTTTTAGTTTAGAGTTTTAGTTTAGAGTTTTAGTTTAGAGTTTTTAGTTTGGAGTTTTAGGTCAGAGTTTTAGTTTAGATTTTTGGTTTAGAGGTTTAGTTTAGAGTTTTAGTTTAGAGTTTTAGTTTAGAGTTTTGGTCTAGATTAGTAGTTTAGAGTTCTAGTCTAGAGTTTCAGTTTATACTTTTAGTTTATAGTATTAGTTTAAAGTTTTAGTTTGGAGTTTTAGTACAAAATTTTAGTTTACTTTTAGTTTAGAATGTAATTGAAAATTTTAGTTTATAGTTTTAGTTTTAAGTTTTAGTTTAAAGTTTTAGCTTAGATTATGTGCTTAGAGTTTCAGTTTGGAGTTTTAGTTTAGAGTTTAGTTCAAAGTTTTAGTTTAGAGTTTTAGTATAAAGTTTTAGTCTTGTTTTAGTTTAGATTTTTAGTTTAGAGCCGTAGTCTAGAGTTTAAGTTTAGAGTTTTACTTTAGAGTTTTAGTTTTAAAGTTTTAGTTTAGAGTTATAGTTTAGATTTTAGTTTAGAGATTCAGTTTAGTGTTTTAGTTTAGATTTTTTGGTTAGATTTTAGCTTAGAGATTTAGTTAAGAGTTTGACTTTAAAATTTTAGTATACAGTTTCAGTTGAGATTTTTAGCTTAGAGATTTAGTTTAAAGTTTAAGTTTAGATGTTAAGTTTAGATTTTAGAGTTGTAGCTTAGAGTTTACTATAGAGTTTTAGTTTAGATTTTTTAGTTTAGTTTTAGTTTAGAAATTTTTTAGCAATTTTTAACAATATACACCCTTATAAAATATGAAAAAAATAGTAGTGTTTAATTTCGTTTAATACCTCCTCTAGTTGACCTGAAATGGAAAACTTGATACCATTCACAAAAAAATCTGCTTACTTTCTTTGACAGCTTGGATACACTTTCCTACGACAACTCCTTCGATACGAAATGCCCTGGACTAAAAAACAACAACAAAAAACATACATTATACCCATATTGATCTTTACTATAAAAATTTCAAGCCTTCCAATCACTTTCGACTATTAAAAAGGGCACTAGGCCTTTCAATTTCCAATCGAATGAGCCCTATTTGAGTTTCTACGATAACACTTTCTATAAACACCTTATATGCCCCCAGGGCATAAATTACAACCCTTACCCTAAGGGCTGTGAGGGTGATGGTCATCCTCTAAGACATATTTTCCAAAACTTTCAACTACGTTAAACAAAATGGTTATCTCAAAATTTGGATTGGATGTGTTTTGGAAAACGGTGGGCGTGCGAGGGGTGTTAGTCCCTCTCCCATTGCTTTCAACTATTAAAAAAGGCACTAGCCCTTTCAATTTCGAATCAAATGAGCCCTTTTGAAGTTTCTGGGACAACACTTTCAATAAAAACCTTACATGCCCTCAGGGCATAACTTACAATCCTTGCCCTGAGGGCTGGGGAGGGGGGATATCCTCCTCAAACACCCATTTTCCAGAATTTTCAACTAAGTTAAACACAATCGCTATCTGAAAGTTTTCATTGGATGTGTTTGGGGGAATGGTGCACGTGAGAGGGTGGTTAGTTATCCCTCAATCACTTTCGATTGAAAAAAACTCAAGCCCTCTCAATTCCCAATCGAATGAGCCCCTTTTGAAGTTTTTATGACAACTCTATCTATAAAAACCTTATATGCCCCCAGGGCATAACTAACAACCTTTGCCCTGGGGACTCTGGGGGGTTTGTCTTCCTCAAATACATCATTTCCAGAACTTTAGATTACGTTGAACAAAATGGCTATCTCTAAACTTTGATTGGATGTGTTTGCGGAAGTGTTGGGCGTGAGAGGGGGTTCAATTACTCTGCACTCACTTTCGACTATAAAAAGGGCAATTTCAATTTCCTAACAAATGAGCCCTTTTTGAATTTTTTACAACAACTTTCTATATAAACCTTATATGCCCCAAGGATATAACTTACAGACCTTGCACTGAGGGCTCTGAGAAGGTTATCATCCTAAAATACCTAATTCCCAGAACTTTTGACTGCGTTGAACAAAATGGATATCTCAAAATTTTGATTGGATGTGTTTGGGGAAAATGGTGGGCGTGAGAGGGGTGTTATTTGCCATTTCAATCACTTTCGACTATTAAAAGGGCACTAGCACTTTCAATTTTCAATTGAATGAGCCCTTTTTGATGTTTTTACAACATCGCTTTCTATGAAAACCTTACATACTCCCGGGGCATAACTTACAACCCTTGCCCTGAAGGTTGTGAGGGGGGATGGGTTGTAATCCTTAAAGATCTAATTTCCAAAACTTTCAACTACGTTGATTGAGATGGCTATCTAAAAATTTTGATTGGTTGTTTTTGGGGAAAAGGTGGGCGTGAGAGGGGGTAAGTTGCCCTCAAATCACTTTCGACTATTAAAATGGGCACAAGCCCTTTGAATTTCCAATCGAATGAGCCGTTTTTCGAGTTTCCACGAAAAAGATTTCATTAAAAACCTTATTTACCCCTAGGGCATAACTTATAACCCTTACCCTGAAGACTGTGGGGGGAGTGTCCTGCTCAAATGTATAATTTCCTGAACTTTAAACTGCGTGGAACAAAATGGCTATCTCAAAAGTTTTGTTGGATGTGTGTGGGGAAATAGTGGGCGTGGAAGGGGTGTTAGTTGCCTTCCAATCACTTTCAACTATTAAAAAGGGCACTAGCCATTCCAATTTCCAATCGAATGAGCTCTTTTTCGAAGTTTCTACGACAACACGTTTTATAAAAACCTTATATGCCCACAGGGCATAACTTACAACCCTTTCCCTGAGGGCTGTGGGGGAGTGTCCTCCTCAAAAAGATAATTTCTATCTGGAAACCAACAACGCTGAACAAAATGGCTATCTAAAAATACTTAATACATAACTTATAATACATACTTATAAATACATAACTTATAACCCTTGCCCTGAAGACAGTTGAGGGAGTGTCCTGCTCAAAGGTATAATTTCTTGAATTTTAAACTGCGTGGAACAAAATGGCTATCTCAACATTTTTATGGGTTGTGTTTGGGGAAATGGTGGGCGTGGAAGGGGTTTTAGTTGCCTTCCAATTAGTTTTGACTATTAAAAAGGGCACTATCTATTTCAATTTCTAATCGAATGAGCCCTTTTTGAAGCTTCTACGGCAACGCGTTCTTTAAAAACCTTATATGCCCCCAGGGCATAACTTACAACCCTCTTCCAGAGGGTTGTGAGAGGTTTTTCACCCTCAAAGACCTAATTTACAGAAATTAAAACTACGTTGAATAAAATGACTATCTCAAAATTTTGATTAGATGTGTTTGGGGAAAAGGTGGGTGCGAGAGGGGGGTTAGTTGCCCTTCAATCACCTTTCGACTATTAAAAAGGGCACTAGCCCTTTGACTTTCCAATCGGTTTTGGGGGAATGTCCTCCTTAAAAACATATTTTCTATCTGGAAATCCACTGCGCTAAACAAAATGGATATCTCAAAATTTTGATTGGATGTGTTTGTAGGAATGATGGGCGTGGGAGGGGGGACTATCTGCCCTCCAATCAGTTTCGACTATCAAAAAGGGCACTAGCCCTTTGAATTTCCAATCAAATGAGCCTTTTTTGAAGTTTCTACTACAACGCCTTCTATAAAAACATTATATGCCCCCAGGGCATAAGTTACAGCCCTTGCCCTGAAGGCTGTGGGGGAGTGTCCCCCTCAAAACATAATTTCTATATGGAAATCAATTACGCTGAATAAAATGGCTCAAAATTCAAAATTTTGATTGGATGTGTTTCGGGAAATGTTGGGCGTGGAAGGGGTGTTAGTTGCCTTCCAATCACTTTCGACTATTAAAAAGGGCACAAGCCACTCCAATTTCCAATTGAATGAGCCCTTTTCGAAGTTTCTACGACAGCTTCTTCAATACGAAGTTCCCTGCTATAAAGGAAAGAAAATAATAAACAATAAGTTGTGCCAACATCATTCTTATATGCCGTCAGGGCATAACTTAAAACCTTGCCCCGAGGGTTGTGGAGGAGTGTCCTCCTCAAGAACATATTTTCTATTTGGAAATTAACTACGCTGAAAAAAATGGCTATCTCAAAATTTTGATTGGATGTGTTTTGGGGAATGATGGGCGTGGGGGAGGCGAGCTAGTTGCCCTCCAATCACTTTCGACTATTAAAAAGGGCACTAGCTCCTTGAATTTCCAACCGAATGAGCCATTTTTGAAGTTTCTACGGCAACGCATTCTATAACAACATTATAAACCCCTAGGGTATAACTTACAATCCTTGCCCTGAAGGCTGTGGGGGAGTGTCCTCCTAAAAATATAATTTCATTCTGGAAATCAACTACGCTGAACAAAATGGCTATCTAAAAATTTTTATTGGATGTGCTTCGGGAATGGTGGGTGTGGAAGGGGTGTTAGTTGTCTTCCAATCAGTTTCGACTATTAAAAAGGGCACAAGCCAGTCCAATTTCCAATTTAATGGGCCATTTTCAAAGTTTCAACGACAACTCCTTCGACACGACGTGCCCTGCTCTAAATGAAAAAAAATGATACATTGTGCCAACATCGTTCTTATATGGCCTCAGGGCATAACTTAAAACCCTTGACCCGAGGGTTGTGGAGAGTGTCCTCCTCAAAAACATATTTTCTATCTGGAAATCAACTACGCCGAACAAAATGGCTATCTCAAATTTTTGATTGGATGTGTTTGGGGGAATGATGGGCGTGGGGGGGGGGGGGGGGGCTAGTTGCCCTCCAATCACTTTAGACTATTAAAAAGGGCACTAGCCACTCCAATTTCCAATTGAATGAGCCCTTTTCGAAGTTTCTACGACAACTCCTTCGATACGAAGTCCCTGGGTATGGAAAGAAAAAAATAAATAATACATTGTGCCAACATCGTTCTTTACTTAGGCAGCGCTATTGCGCTGCCTATGATAAGGTGATTTAACCTCTTAATATTTATTTTACTGCAGTCGCAGACAGTTGGAACAGTCACAGACATACCCTTGTTAAGCTTCTTATTTCATATCCCATCGCTGTGACGAATTCCTAAACATGTCCTTAGACATTTCCCGCAGTACATATTTATCACACCATCCGTAACATTTTATACGCGTAAATTCCAATATATAAAACCTTCAACTCTCGATGCATTTAGAGGAAATTAATGAACTTTTTATCACACTGCTATTAGACAGTATTAGAATAGTTGTTTTATACTGAAAGCAAAATATGTTTTAAAAGTTTCAATTTTATTATTTAAACTCTGAAAATCAAGAACTGCTCGAACTTCCAGGAACAATTCTTTTAATTTAGGCCATTATGTATCTTACAAAATCAATCTAATTTGATTATCCTGATATGCTGTCAATTTTTGTCAGTTCTAATTTAAATACATTCATTGGAAATTTAGATTAGAAGGAATCGTTTACTGATTTATAATTTAATTATCGCTTGAAGCAAGTAGGATACTTCAAAATTACTAATGTTTCTTCTAAAAGTTTTACTTAGGTAAGAATTTTCTATGCTTTTGAGTGAAAAGGAAAATGTGGAGAAGGGAGTTTTTGAAAATAATGGAAAAAAGAAAACATAGAAAAAGGAAGGGTGTGAAAAAAAAGATCATTTCAAATAAAGAAAATAATTGGAAGCTATAATTGTATTTCCCTGCAAAATTTTTATTTTCTTTCCTGTGAACTTTATCAGTATTGTAATTTGTCTTCAGTTCGACTTGATTATACATTTTTTTTTTCCGTTCGTATTACAGATTATTTATTCTTTTGTAAAAAAAATACATTCAGTTCAAGTTGACTTGCTATATGACTTTGTTTCTGCTGATGGTTTATATATATCACTCTTTACTTTATATTACACGACTTTTTCTTGAATCTTCCGTCTTTACTTTACTTCTCTTTCAAATAGTTTTTTTAAATGCTTTTTAATCCTGTTTTTTTTTTTATTAACACAATTTTAATAGGAACAAAGTTTCTAGTGGGAATAATAAGTTCTAAGTCAACTGGAAGAATTCTTTTCAAATTTTCTTGAATTAAAAATTGTCAAAGCAAAACTTTTTTCAAGATTCTGTCTTCATTGAGATCCGTTTGGTGCTTTCTATTCACTCAATAGGCTCCAAGCCACCGATAGAAAAAGAAAAGAAAAAAAGAGTCAATTTTCGGGGGCTGTGAATCGATAAAATGTAGCTTCCTATATTTTTCCTATATTTTTTTGCTATATTTTTTTTCTTCCTATATTAAGCTTCCTATACTTTTTTGTAACTTATTATATGTCAAAAATCAAAAGAGCCAGTTCTTTATTTCCATCTTCATCGCTGTTCCTATAGCGCGGTTCCCATGGTTCATAGACAGCGTGGTTCCCGTGCACTGTATACATGCCCTAAACGTTTGAAGCCAATTTGAGAAAAAAATTTGATTTCTTCGCAGCACAATCGACGAAACCAGTAATGTTTTAATCTTTTGTTATCGTTGGGGTCTCCCTAGTTCCGTCCACATCAACTGTAAGTTTCAAGTCGATGGGAAAATGAAATGTTGACCCTTTTTGGAGTTTGACGAATCAATAGAGTCGAATCGTCTTTTTCCAATGATTTTGTCTTCATTGAGGTTCCGTTTACCCAGTCTATATAACTGCAAGATCAAGCAGATTGAACAAAAATGTCCCATTTCGCGTTTCATCATTCGACACAAACAATTTTTTTTTCAATTTACGTTTTCTTCGTTGAATTCTCCTTGTTCCTGTTTACATATCCTGTAAGCTTCAAACAGATCAAAAATAAATCCAAATTTCTTGCAACAAAAACTGACGAGCCCAAATCTTCCCCACATTTTTAGACAATTGAAGACTCATTAAAGTCGCTTTTGCTCAGTCTACATGTCATCAAGTTCCTACACACCGGAAAAGACAAAAGGGTACTTGTGCATTATTCGGTACCCACTCAAGAATGTGGATAAAACAGTTCGTGGTAACGAAATGTAAGTAAGGAATGACCCGGCTCAGCAGTAATCGATACTCTAAAAAACGGAATTTTGATACCAATAGATGCATCAAAAGAATCAGAGTTTTATGGTGATTTCAAATATATAAGTTTCATTAAGTTTAGTTTTATCCTTCAAATGTTATCCAACTGAGAAATTTATCCCGTTTTCAAAAAAGGGGGGAATCCCCTCCTAAAATACACAGAGCCTTAATGAAAATCACACCATCAGATTCAGCGTAACAGAGAACCCTATTATAGAAGTTTCAAGCTCCTATCTGCAAAAATGTGGAATTTTATATTTTTTGCCAGAAGAAAGATCACAGATTAGTGTTTATTTGCTTTTTTTCCAGGGGTGATCGTGTTGACCCAGTGGTCCTAGAATATCGGGGGAGAGCTCATTTGAACGAAAATTAAAAGTTCTAGTGCCCTTTTTAAGTGACCGAACAATAGAGGGCAACTAGACCCCCTCCTATGCTCATTTTTTCCCAAAATCACCCGATCAAAATTTTGGGATAGCCATTTTGTTCAGCATGGTCAAAAAATACAATAACTATGTCTTTGAGAACGAATTAATCCCCCACAGTCCCCGGGGGAAGGTCTGCAAGTTATGAACTTTGCCCAATGTTTACATAATTATAGTGTTGATTATTGGGAAGTATACAGATATTTTCAGGGGGGATTTTTTCTGGTAGTTGGGGGGGGGGGTTGTGGGGGGATCTTTCCATGGAGGAATTTTTAAGGGGGAAGGGACATTGCTATGAAGGGGGCACTGGATTTCCCAGCATTATTTAAAAAAAAGATCAGAAATGAAATAAAAAAAACAATTTTTTCAACTGAAAGTAAGGAGCAACATCAAAACTTAAAACGAACAGAAATTATTACGTATATGATTGGGTTCACCCCCTAATCATTAACTCGCTCTTTACGCTAAAGTTTTTTTGTACTTTAATCAGAGCTATTTATTCTAATTACCGACCTTTGTGATTAAGAGGTCATTCTTAAAGAATTTGAACAAAATTTGAACTTTAGCGTAAAGAGTGAGATATTGACTAGGGGTGACCCCCCTAATATACGTAATAAAAATATACGAATATAGAAGTTCGTTACGAAAGTTACGTAATTCGTAAGTTACGTCAGATCAAAATTTTGAGAAAGCCATTTAGCCAAAGTAAAAGTAAAAGTAATGTGCAAGTTTCGTTTTATTATTCATGTACGGTGAGCCAAAATCAAAGCAGCATTAATTCAAAAACGTTCAGAAATTAAATATAAAAAAAACTAGTTTTTTCGTTTAAATATAAAAACATGTCGCTCCTTATTTTCAGTTTAAAAATAACTTGTTTGTTTATATTTAATCAACAGATTAGACAATAACTAGTTTTTACCTGTCAGTGTCCGAAGAAAATTAGCCCAGGCTCAGTTGAAATCTACGTTGTACCTTGTAAGCGTATTTTTATTAAATATTTAATATATAGAAAGGTTATTTGGATTGGGTTAGGTTAGATTAAGTTAGGTATTTAATATAATGCGTTCTGTGCAGCCCCCCCCCCACCATAACTCTTTGTTGTAGTTTTCATAATTTTGTTACTAAAGTATTGTAATCCCATCATATATCGGTATATTTCATTATGATTAACCGAACTTCATTTCTCGAGTGCGTACCGAAAAATGGACAAGTAGCCTACCGACAAAAGAATTAGATCTGTTTTTGAGTGTCAAGAATCAGATATTTTTTTTTCTCTTCACTGATGTCCCCTTGGTCCCGTCAACATACCCTGAAAGTTTTACCCAAGTCGAAGACAAACAATTTTTTGACCTGTTTTTAAATAACACGAATAATTTAGTCTGGGCTACTCAAAAACATTCCAAATCCAGCAACTTCTGTAACTGAATCGAAAAACTTCTAGTCCAGGCAGATTGGAAAGAAATTTTTTGGCTTATTTTGGGTTCTATATATGGGGGAATCCATTCTATTCAAGTCCGTTCTAAAAATTGTGTCTTCGACATAAGCACAAAAGAATGGCCGATAAGTTTCGGTCATTAAAGAGAAGACAGATTTTTAGTACTGTCCGGCCCCTTTTTCAGGCAAGCCAATTTTTTGTGCAATGAGAACCAGTTTTTTCACGGAGTTATAAGTTACCGGAGATATACAATAGAAGGCTTTGGCCAATTAGAACTAAAAGTTTTGCCTCGTTTATTACCAAATTTTGAATGCCTACCTTCTGCACGATTTAGGGCCCTTGGTCCTGAAGCTGCGGGAATTCTATCAGTACTAGAGGTATATTTATTAAGCCTTTCAAATGGGGGTAGGGTGGAACATCGACGCCATTCAAGGGTATCCTCACCCAACCTAGTTTGGTCCTCCTCCTAAATTTTTTCGATCGTACATTCCATACGCAGTTTGCGGAGGAAAGATAACATGTGGAAGACCAGTACAAAAATGTGGGAGGTTGCTGTGGGAACCAGGGCCCATAGTAATCAAATTTTGAATAGTAATCACATAGTAATCACAATTTGAAAACACGTTTTGACGAAATCTGTCTTATAAAAAAGAAAATTGTAAAGTGATTCAAGAATGATAACTATTATTTCGATTAATCTTCATAGTAAAATTTTGTTGCAGAGCAAATTTGTAGGAATATGAAAACATGAGCCTGAAACCCCTTAAAAAAGAAGAGCCTGAGAAAAGAGCTTAAAGTTGGCGTCGGATCTAAATGAATAGTGCATCAATGAAATCAGCATGGTTCCCTGTTCAGGAAGATTTCGACCCCCTACCTTGAACAACAAGGTAAATCAATTTTTGCAATGAAAGCGCTGATGCGTCTCCTTTTTTTCTTTTTTTTTTCTCCGCCACTACTGAAATACCGGGGTACTCCGGTACCACTCCGGGGTACTGAAATACCATAGACATTTAGGTACGTAATCATTTGAATTTTAATTTTTATATATATGTACTTTTTATGAACTTGCATTGATAGCAAAATCATGAAGTGTCATACAAAACCCAAATATGGCACTTCGTGTGCCATGTCTGAAGTGGAAAGGCTGGAAAGTATAAAAAGGGTACCATAATCTTATTCATAGTCAGGGCCGGATTTAAAGTTCTTACGCTTCTAGGCCCAAGCGGTCTGCCGCTCCGTTTTTGTGAGATTTTCAGGAATATCCCCGTACATTTGGGGATAGTGGAAGCACTGAACAGAACGCAACTGTTGAGCCGAAAGTAATGAAAGAGAGAGTTGATACCGAACTCTCAGCTGCCATTCTTGTAAGACATCATTCTGACAGTTTATAAGTGGCAGCGCGGCGGCAGAGTGCGTATGGTACTTGACAGTAAATCACAGCAGTCCATTTTATTTTTTAAGGAAAAAATCAATGAGTGATCATTTATTGCACCCCTGGCATGGTTAAACCCCTAGGCCCAGGCCTAGTGATTCTATTAGTAAATCTTGGCATGTTCATAAAAAAAATTTGAGTCTTACGTTCACAATTACACCACTTTGTATATTCTCCCTCCCAAACCCCTTGATAAGTTTTGCAGAACACTAACTGACTAACAGAACTAGACTAATTCTAGTAGCTAGGCTAGTTGTAGGCTATCTTAAGGACGCCAATTTACAAAAAAAATCGGGGGGTGGGGCAGGATATTTTCCCATATCCAGGGGGAGGGCAAATATATTTTATTCAATTTTGTCAACGAAAGTACCAAACAGGTATTTCTAAAAATCTAGGGAGCTCAGGCACCCCTAACTTCCCCTCCAATTGAAGCCACTTGAACAAGTAGGAAAATTCAATATCGTAAAAATTGTCTAAAGGTTCAATTCTATACTCTTGATCATATCAAAGTGTTTCTTGCAGATCTATCATGTTTACAGCGATAGCTGCAACCTTTTAATGAGACAACTATGGATTAGATCGAAATAAAAACTATACCATTAAATAACCATTGTCGAAAACTTTGTTTTGTTGCGTCGGTTTTGCATTTTAAGTAAAGTGCTAGTTCTTCATAATTCTACCAATATAGGAAAATACCTCGACCCTGTTTATTTGATTGTTCCAAAAAAAAAAAAAAAATATGCTATCTAAACTGCAAAATAGAGGCCTAGTTTTGTTTGTTTTACAGAAACGATCAAAAGTTTCTCTTTATTTTTGTCAAAAAACTATCTCTTTAGCGAACAAAATTACTCTTTACTTTTATCAGAAAAACTAAGTTATCTTAAACTCAATTCCGTCAAAGGTGCTATGTTGACTATTAGTACTTATTTTCTTAAAAGTGAGGTGCTTCATAGTATTGTGACCAGATTAAGCTAGTGTTTGAACGCGTAAAATGCAGATTAAGCAACAAAACTTTCCAATAATTTTTTTACACGCACTTTTTCTTTCAAAACCTTACAGTTTAGATCGAGCAGATTAAAAAAAAAAAAAAATTGGTCGTCTGTTTGTAATTTTGCTTACCCAAGTGGATGAAGTTAACACCATCTGGCGAAAGCACTGGTGAGTAACACGATCCGCTTAAATGGCCCTACAGTCCCCTGACAAGATGAGAATAAGATATGAGTAAAAAAGTCCAGCCAGTGAAAATGAAAAACAGTGTGAGGGAGAACTCCGCTCTGTCGTTATTAGTGCAGAAATAGATATATAAAATCAAACTGCAAAAGACAACCACTAAAATAAAAAAAAAACGTAAAACAACCACTTAAATAAAAGAGATTTATTTATTACCCCTTCCAGCAACTGAAATTATTTATTAATTTTAGAGGTGGATTTTTACGATATATTTTAATTTTTCTATTTCTTCACTGAACGATTTTTTTTTTGCCGAAATATTTGCACTGTTTTTTTATTTTCATTGGCTTCATTGACTATCCTTGTTTGTCCTTCTTTAGGATTACCTTTTTCTCATCCTGTTATGCTTAGCCATTGTTATCTCGAAGATTATTTAACAGACAATTCCCTGCGAAAGAGCTTCATGGCTACTAATCAAATCATTAAGCTATGCTATGCTAAACATAATTCCACAGAAGGACATCTTAGTTTATATTTTGGAAAACTAGTATAGGCTATTGCGAAATCGTTGGGTTATTAGACTTGAAAACAAGAAAAACAAGAAATTATTCTCGAATCGAAGAAAAACCTACCTGATTATAAGACAAGATATTGTCGACATTCTCAGATATATGTAAAATTTTGCCAATACTTGAAGACAAAACTACTTGGATCATATCCATTACCTAGAAAAAAGGGTTTAACTTAAAATATTAAATGATTAAAAAGTATTAAATGTCTTCAGGGTCGTAGCCAGGATTTTGTTGGGAGGGGAGGTATTTTTATTAGTGGGGGTTTACAAAAAGAAAAAAAAAAAAACAATCAAAATGTGTGTATGCAGTTTTATTACGTTCTTATGAATCGGAAAAACATTTCGGGAGTCGGGGAGGTCGAGTCGGACAAACCCTTCTGGATGCTGCCTTACATTTATTTAATGTATACAAGGTCATATTACCCAATAGAGTAATGAAACCTGCAGCTCCAAGGCCACAATCTAAGTGCCCTACTACGCATAGTTTCACAAATGTTATACATTTCATATCAGAGAATACTATATAACCTAGTATAGGCGTTGCCCATAGTATTAAATAAAAAAAAAGTTTTTCAACTGAAAGTAAGGAGCAATATTAAAACAAAAGACGAAAAGAAATTATTCCGTATGTGAAGTGGGTTACCTTTTCTTCAACCCTCGCTCTTAACTCTAAAGTTTACAATTTTTTGTCAAATTTCTTACAGAAAGACTGCTCAGTCACAAGGCTTGTTGAATTTGAATGAGAAGTATTTTTAAAGAACTTTGAGACTTTAGCCTAAAAAGCGAAATTTAAAAAAAGGGGCAGGCCCCCATGCATACTGAATAATTTTCAATACTACTCATTACTTTCAGTTGAAAAAACTTGTTTGTTTTTATTCAATTTCTAATTGTTTTTCAAATTATACCATAAAATTGCTCCCCCCGTGTTAAATTTCTTCTAAAAAATTTCCCTGTAAAATTTCCTCCCCACTGAAAAATCCTTCTCCACACCCAGAAGATTACTCAGAAAAATGTATGTATATTTCGCAATAACAAATACTGTATGTGACCAACATGAACAAATGGTGTAAGTTTCGACCCTTTCTACAGGGACTACAGAGGTCCCTGTTACCACCAAAAGCATATTTACTAGATCTTTCAACTATGCTGAATCAGATGGCTATCTTAAAATTTTATAAAATATCATTGGGTAAAAATGGGCGTGTGTGGGGGGATAGTTAACCTCCAATTCTTTTGGTTACTTAAAAAGGGCAGTAGAACTTTTGATTTCCGTTCGGTTTAACTCACTTTAGATCTTCTACGACGGTTGGTTCGATACAATCACCCCTCGGGAGAAAAAAACAAGAAAACAAATAAAACCGCATCCGTGATCTTTCTTTTTAGCAAATATGTTTCTAGCAAATACAAAGTTCGTAATCATTCAAAATACATTTTCCCCATTTTTGCAGATATAAGCTTAAAACCCCTATAGTAGGGTTCTCTAATAGACTGAATCTGATGGTGTGATTTTCAAAAAGATCTTTTGAATTTTGAGGATGTTTCCTTCCTTTTTCAAAAATCAGACAAACTTCCCCAGGCTCGTTGCTTTTGATGGGCAAAATTAAATTTTATGAATATTATACATTTTGAACCAGCATAAAAAGACGATTCTTTTGATGTATCTATTATTTTTTTTTTACCAAAATTATGTTTTCTAGAGTTTCGGTTGCTACTAGGCCGAGTCGCTTCTAACGTACAGTTTGTTACCCCGAACTGTTTGAAAGGCCATAAGGCCATTTTATTATTATTATTATTTATTATTATTTTTTCCGAGAGGCACTTCATATGGAAGGAGGGATCTTACGAACTTCATGGGGAGGGGGGGCTTATTCGATTGAAAATCAGAGATTCTAGTGCCCTTTCTAAGAATCAACAGTGATTGAAGGGCAACTAACCCCCAGGCCCTCTTTTCCCCAAATATATTCGATCGAAATTTTGAGATAACTATTTTGTACAAAATAGTCCAAAGATCATATAACAATGCCTAGGGGCCAAAAAACCCACCCCCAGAATCTAGGGGCAAAAGTTTTAAGTCATGCCCCGGGGGCATATAAGGTTTTTATGAAAGGGCTGGTCGTATTAACTTTGAAGGATGCTCATTTGATTGGAAATTAATAGCTCTCGTTCCTTTTTTAAGAGTCAAAAGTGATTGAAGGGCAACCAGCCCTCCCCCTTACATCTTTTTTCCCTAAACGGATCTTATCAAATTTTAGAGATAATCGTTTTATTCGATTTATTTCAAAGCCAAAATAACTATACCTCCGGGTTAACATCCCCCGATTCTTAGGGCAAGGGGTATAAGTTATGTTAGTTGCCCATTGTTCAACATAGACGGGTTTTATTGAAGGGCTGGTTATATCAATTTTGGAGGAGTCTCATTAGATTGGAAATTGGAAATGCTAGTTTTCTTATTAAGACTATTAAGAGTCAAAATTAATCAGACGGAAACCACCCCCCCCCCCTTGCACCTTTTCCCCTGCAAATGGATCTGACCAAAATTTTGAGGTGGTCATTATTTTCAAAATAGTCCAAAGTTAAAATAACTATGCCTCTAGGGTTGACACCTCCCAGCTCCCAAGGCAATGACTATAAGAAGGTCGTATAAACGTCGGAGGGGGCTCATTCAATTGGGAACTGAAATAGTCCCCTCTAAAGTTAATAAAGCCTTATAGCCACATCGACAATGAAATTTTGGAACATTGTTTAAAAATTGAATAACTACACTTCTGAGATTGAACCCCCCTCCCCGCCCCTGGGGCAAGGAATGTAAGTTATGCAAGTTGCTTATTGTTAACATATAAGGTTTTTATGGAAGGGATGGTCGTATAAATTTTTATCGGATATCGAAAGTTTTAGTGTCCTTTTTAAGCGTCAAAAGTTATCAAAGAGAAACCAGCCCCCCCCTCCCAAGCCCTTTTCCCCATATACATCAGATCATATATGGCAATTTTGTTCAAAATAGTTCAAAGTTCAAATAACTATGCCTCCGGGTTTGACACATCGCCCCAAGCCTCGGGGCAAGGGCTATTTACTATGTAATTTGCTTATTGTTAACATATAAGGATTTTTATTGGGACAAAGGGCATGTTTGTTCCTGGGTCTCTAAAAAGGCCTAGGGTATTAAGGTAAAACTTAAATGAAATGTTGAGAGGAATGCAGAATACAAAATTTAAAAAAAACATTAAGTTTTTCCGAGGAAAGTAAAGAGCGAAGTTGAAACTTATAACGAAGAGAAATTATTACTTTACAGCCTATCTAACATATATCAATAAAAATATAAAAATACATCAACTGGTGATATTCCCTTATGTTTGCAGGATTAAAGAAAACTAGCGCTTTATTGAAAACACAAAAGCCAAGTTTAAAAATCATGAACATTGATTTAGGAATCAAAAGTAAGTACGTAGCCTCACATAAGCAAACTAATCTATATTACTTTTAATAGTCCTACAGAAGCTGTGATATCAGTAACTTTCAGTATACAATCAAAATTATCTTAAAAACTTAGGCATAAAAATAATAAGTTTAAAGTCATTACACAACTTACAAAATAATGGATTTTTTTATCAGGTAACATCTTGGTATCGCCTAGTATTATTCGAAATGAAGAACATATCAACCTTAATATGAACTCTGGAAATCCAGTTATTTCTCTCTATAAAACGGAGAATTTTAAGTTGTGATACAAATTCTAAAGCGAGTCTGTAGTCCTAATACTAATAAGAGTCCTTCACTTCGAACTTGTCTACAAAATTGAATTAAAAAAAAAAACAAGTTTTTTTTTTTAACTGAAAGTAATGAGCGACATTAAAACTTAAAACGAACAGAAACTGTTCCGTATAGAAAAGAGGCTGTCCCCTCCTCAACGTCTTGCTCTTTACGCTAAAGTTTTGTATTGTTTAAAAAAAAATAGTTGTGATAAAAATTAAAACTTTAGCGTAAAGAGCGAGACGGTGAGGAGGGGACATCCCCTTTCATATACGGAATAGTTTCTGTTCGTTTTAAGTTTTAATGTCACTCCTTACTTTCAGTTAAAAAAAAACTTGTTTTTTTTATTTGATTTTTGAACATTTTTGAATTAATGCAGGTTTTGATTTTGGCTCACCGTACATGACTAATTAAAACAAAATTTGTATATTAATTTTACCTTTATTTGGTTAAATGGCTTTGTCTAAAGTTTTGTATTTTTATTTACGAACGTTTTTATTACTAATAAATATACATAACTTACGAATTAACATACGTAACGAATTTCTATTTTCATAAATTTTTAATACGTATATTAGGGATTTAGTCCCCTAGTAAGTACCTTACTCTTTACGCTAAAGTTCGAATTTTGTTCCAATTCTTTAAAAAGGACCCCTTAATCACAAAGGCCGTTAATTAGAATAAATTGCTCTTATGAAAGTACTAAAAAAAATTTGGCTTAAAGAGCGAGGTATTGACTAGGGGGCGAACACAATCATATACGTAATAATTTCTGTTCGTTTTAAGTTTTGATGTTGCTCCTTACTTTCAGTTGTAAACTTTTTTTTTATTTAATTTCTGATCTTTTTTAAATAATGCTTGGAAATCCGGCGCCCCATTCATAGCACTCCTCCTTCCCCCATATAAACTCCTCTGTGGAAAGGTCCTCCCACATAACCCCCGACCCCCCCCCCCCCATCTACAAGAAAAAATCCTCCCTGAAAACGTCTGTATACTTCCCAATAGCCAATACTATATGTAAACATTGGGTAAAGTTCATAACTTTCAGCCCTCCCCCCGTGGACTTTTGGGATTAAGATATCCTAAAGGCATGGTTGTTATATTTTTAACCATGCTGAGCAAAATGGCTGTCTGAAAATTTTATCGGGTGACTTTAGAAAAAAAATTAGCCTGGGGGCCTAGTTGACTTCTATTTCATTTGTCACTTAAAAAGGGCACTAGAACTTTTATTTTCCGTTTGAATGAGCCCTCCCACGATATTCTAGGACCGCTGGGTCGATACGATCACCTCTGGGAAAAAACACACAAACAAAAAAAAAAATAAATAAACACGCATCCGTGATCTTCCTTCTGGCAAAAAATACCAAAATTCCACATTTTTCCGCATAGGTGCTTAAAAACTCTACAGTAGAGCTTTCTGATGCGCAGAATCTGCTGGTGTGGTTTTCATTAAGGCTCTATAACTTTTAACGGGTGTTTCCCCCTTTTTTCTAAAACCATGCAAATTTTCTCAGGCACTTAATTTTTCATGGGCAGTACTAAACTTGATTAAACTTATATATTTAAAATCAGCTTTAGAATTTGATTCTTTTGATGTATCAAATTCCGTTTTTTAGAATTTCGGTTACTATTGAACCGGATCGCTCCTTACTTACAGTTCGTTACCACGAACTGTTTGATAATCATGAAATTTCTTTTTCAAATCCAAAACGACAGTCAATCATTGAACTGAGCTCATTGTGCAGAAGTGATGCCAAATTAAACAAAAATAAATAAAGCAACAATCTAAAAATGATTTACTTTTATCAAACAGTTCGTGGTAACGAACTGTAAGTAGCCTAAGGAGCGACCCGGCTCAATAGTAACAAAAACTCTAAAAAACGAAATTTTGATACCAATGGATTCGTCAGAAGAATCAAATTTTTATGCTGATTTCAAATACATAAATTTCATAAAGTTTAGTCTTACCCATCAAAAGTTACGCTACTGAGAAAATTTGCCAGATTTTCGAAAAAAGGGGAAACAGCCCCTAAAAGTCATAGAACAGATAAAAGTCACAGATTCAGCGTATCAGACACCCCTACTATAGAAGTTTTAAGCTCCTATCTGCAAAAATGTGGAATTTTGTATTTTTCTGCCAGAAGAAAGATTACGGCATTTTCCCAGGGGTGATCGTATCGATCCAGTAGTCCTAGAATATCATGAGAGGGCTCATTCAAACGAAAATTAAAAGTTCTAGTGCCCTTTTTAAGTGACCAAAAAAATTGGAGGGCAACTTGGCCCCCTCCCACACTCAGTTTTCCCCCAAAGTCACCCAATAAAATTTTGAGATTGCAATATTGTTCAGCATAGTCGAAAATCGAAGTATAATGTTTTTGAGGATGACTTAATCCCCCACAGTTCCCGGGGGAAGGGCTGAAAGTTATAAACTTTGCCCAATGTTTACATATAGTATTGGTTATTGGGAAGTATACAGGTGTTTTCAGGAGGATTCTTTTTCTAGTGGGGGGTCGGGGAGTAGAGATGACCCTATTGATCGTGACAGTACAAAATTCGGTTATCAAAAGAACGTATCTCCTATCAGTACACCAAATAAGGGCATAGCCTCCCTAGGGAGAAAGATTGCGTAATGGGGTCAATGACCTCTTTTTCCAAGGTCGATTTATTTGATGTTTCTATGTGTAATAGCTCCGTGGTGAAGGTTACACATGCGCATTGAATTCTAACGGGAACAATGTTATTGATCTGGGACTCGAGGGGGAATTGAATTTCCAAGAAATTGATTGCATAATCGATCGCGAATGTCATGGTGTCCAGAAATAGTATTTGTTGTTGTTGTAAGTGCACGCTCTCAGCGAATGTTATGATCCAGAAATAGTATTTGTTGTTGTTTTGGTCATGTACATGCTGGAGGCGAATGTCATGGTGTCCAGAAATAGTATTTGTTGTAAGTGCACGCTCTCAGCGAATGTTATGATTCAGAAATAGTATTTGTTGTTGTTTTGGTCATGTACATGCTCGAGGCGAATGTCATGGTGTCCAGAAATAGTATTTGTTGTTGTTGCTCTCGCCCAAATGTTAAGAGTTTCCCGGAATTTGGAACACCTGTGCTGTCGACCTCAATTCACCTATCGTGAATCAATAATTCCCCTTAGAAACAACAAATTAATTTTCCCTTTCTTGACAGATCAATCAATCAATGACATCATCTGTCAGACTTTAAAAATTTCCGCATAGAAACATTTCTCCAGGAATAGATCCAAGTCATTAATTTCTTTGCCTCGGGAACAACTCTTTTGGTCGAACTCCAAAGGATATTAATAACCCAAGGCCATGGAAACAATTAGGCAAGAAACATCTTAGCGATGAATTGTTTTAGCGCGCGAGAAGGTTTCATATTAATTTGAAATGCGTTAGCACAGAGATGCAAATAACAAAGGAACACGCTGAATTTACGTTTAGTGATTATTTGGGCGAAACCGTTTTAGACAGGTTATGGAACTATTTCGGCGAAACAGATAGAGACATTTTAAAAGAAGATTTTGAAAAGATTTTGGAAGAGGTTTTGAGTGTGGTCGTTATAATACACAAGTTTCATTTGAACAGTGTTGTGAGGTCCTCTAACCCAACCCCAAAGGGTTCCAATCCTCCTACCCCAACCCCGAAGGAAGCCCCCGGTCCTCAAAGGCCCCCCAAGCTCCCAAAGGCCCTCCACCGGTCCCCAAATGTCCCCCAGGCCCCCA
>NC_142794.1:22532811-22624063 GCF_049724085.1 Artemia sp. Qi Xiang Cuo | reverse complement strand
AATAAGTGTTGTACATGTTGATGGACAAAAAGTGTTTTTAAAGACAATAAGTGTTGCTCTTCATGGACAAAAAGTGTTTATTTTTATGTTGTCCATAAAATGTTATTTATATCGTTGTCAATTGCAGTTCACGTTGAACCAATATTTGTTTTTTTATTGCTAAAATGAATATTAAAAATTTATATTGTTTTTTTGTTGGTGTTAACGAACTAAATAGATCATTGGGAATAATACCATTACTACTACTTTGAAAACTGGTACATTGTGTTTAAACTCATTCGCATACAGACAAAATTCAACAGCAGCAGCAGCATTTAACAATTTGAATCATCCTTCAAAGTATTTATTCTAGGTCTCTCAATGTCGGGCACAACAATACTCTTAAATGAGATAATTCAAAATTGTAATAAAATGTTGGAAATGAGGTTAGCAGCTGGTTTTGTATTAAATCAGGAGTTAAGCAGGGTTGTGTTCTATCCCCCTTTATATGGATTATTTTGATGGACTTTGTTTTAAGGAGCATAGGAAAGGCAATGGGAGACCACAGAAATAAATAGGGCGGAAAAAGTCTCCTGGACTTGGAGTATGCTGATGATTTAAGCATCCTAGATGAAAGTTGATTAGATGATTTTTTTTAATGAAGTTTGGTTTTAGTTTTCAGAAGTAAGAACGTCCACATTTAAAATACATCTGGCTTTATTGATAAAAATTGACTTTCTAATAAAGTTGGGTTTTAGTTTTCAGAAATATGAACAACCATGTTTAAATTACATTTGATTTTATTGATAACATTTGATTTTTTAAAATAAAGTTGGGTTTGATCCAAGGCCTCATTGGGTACATTTTTGTATATTTTTTTAAATGAAGTTGGTTTTTAGTTTTCTGAAATATAAGCATCCCAGTTTAAAAGACCTCTGATTTTATTAATAAAATATAATTTTTTTAATAAAGGTTGGATTGATCTAAGGCCTTATTGGCATACATTTTTTGTATATTTTTTTTTATTAAATTTGGGTTTTAGTTTCAAGAAATACAAACATCCATATTTAAAAAAACATGATTTTATTAATAATATCTGATATTTTAATACAGTTGAGTTTAGTTTTCGGAAATAAGAACACTCACGTTTAAAATATGCATGATTATATTAGGCTAATAATTGCTAATAAATTGTCTTAGGCTAATAATTGAGAAGTGGCTGAGCTTTCAAACCCCTTTGGTCCTCAGTTTCATAGATTATGAGCAAGTGTTCGAATCAGTTGATAGAAGAGTTTTGGTAAGTGTTTTATCCTTGTATGGTATACCAGACAAATACATTAAAGTGATTAGTGCTTTGTACGAGAATAACACTGCTGCGGTTAAGGTAGGAAATGAGGTTAGCAGCTGGTTTTGTATTAAATTATGAGTTAAGCAGGGTTGTGTTCTATCCCCCTTTATATGGATTATTTTGATGGACTTTGTTTTAAGGAGCATAGGAAAGGCAATGGGAGACCACAGAATCAAATAGGGAGGAAAAAGTCTCCTGAACTTGGATTATGCTGATGATTTAAGCATCCTAGATGAAAGTTTGAGCAAACTGAATGAAGTCTTAGAGGTTTTGCGAGTTCAGGGTGCTAGAATTGGTTTGAAAATTAATGTTAGGAAGATTAAGTCACTAAGGCTAGGAATAAGTGAAGCTGAAAAGATGATGTTGGGTAATGAAAAGATTGATCAGGTGGGCAACTTCACTTACCTTGGTAGTATTATTATTAAAGATGGTGGGTACAGTGAAGATGTTAAAAGTAGAATAGCCAAGGCTCAGGGTGTTTTTCCACAGTTAAAAAAAAGTTTGGAAGAATAGGAAGATCAGTCTGCAAACCCAGATTAGAATATTAGAAGCTACAGTGATGACAGTGGTCAAAAATGGCTCTGAAACATGGACGCTCCGAAAAGCGGATGAAGATTTGCTAGATGTTTTCCAGAGAAATTCCTTAAGGATTGTTCTGGGTACTCGGCTGACTGACCGTATTTCAAACTATAGGCTATACGAAAAATGTGGTTCAATACCGGTCTCTAGGGTTATAATGAAGAAAGGCTGAGGTGGCTAGGGCACGTTGTATGAATGAAGGATGATAGATTGCCGAAGATTGTTCTTTACAGCCAACCATCTAGAGCTAAAGGGAAAGTAAGTGGTCCCTATATGGGGTGGGAGGACGTCATAAAGAAAGATTTAAAGGAAATGGGAACTTCGTGGGCGGGTGTAAAAAGGCGGGCTTTGAATAGATTGGGGTGAAGGAGGAGCGTGCGTAGCTGTGTTGGCCTCAGGTGGCTTGCTGCTGCGGTGAGTTGGTAGTAGTAGTAGTAGTAGTATTAGTAGTAGTAGTATTAGTAGTGCACCTACTGACCTTTGACCTCTGAGGTAGCATCTACAGTTGAATTTTTAAAAAATTGTTTTGAAGCAAATTAAAAATAATAATGAGAAAGGCAGCAAGAGTTTACATTAAGTGGCCACAACATGTATAAGCTAGCTGTTATCTTGTTATAATTAGTTATAGTCTATCATATTAATTTTCTTTATTGGTTACAAAAGGTAAAAAGGAAAAAAATTAAAGATAGTAATTAGGCGCTATAAAGGTTTAAGAGAAACTTAGAATAAGCTTAGAAAGCAAAAAAAGTACTAGGTAAAAGAAACGAAAAGCAGTACAAAAATAAATTATAACCTAAAAATTTACCAGGAGATAAAAGCCAACAACAAATACATTAAAAATAAGCCAAAATTAAACCTTATCGTCACAAGCAAACTACAGTAGTTCAAGGTAATAATTTTATCTCTAGAGATGTATTGGATATTAGAAAACGAACTGGCACAGGAGATACCTAGTTTAAACAACTGGTTTTCACCTGTTCCAACCCAAACACCAAAATCTCAATCCGTTGAACCTAACACAAACTAAACGTATCCACTTTTTCTTTGAAAATAAAATATAACATTACACAATGATAAAAATTGCAGTAATGAACAGAAATTCATTCATACAATTTTCCCAGATTTAAGCTTATCAATAAACCACAAGTAGTGAGAATCGCTTTCAAAGTTAAGCAGCCTTGCAAAGAGAATTGAATTGTTGTCTCTCTTAGGCAAATAAATTAAGTTCGTAATCTAAACTAAAATAAAATCTGCAACAAGTATGTCGTAAAAGTTGCATTTTCATGAAGAAATGAGAACTAGCAAATGCGGGGCAAAACTTAATTAAAAGTGTTCTAAAAACCAGTACTTTTATCAAAAATACAGTACTTTGCTAACACAAGCACTGTCAGACGGAAAAATTTAAATAGTTTCAAAAAAAATTACAGATTGCGACAATAGACCCCTCCCCCACCTCTTAAAAATAAGCAGCTAATGAATTTGATCTTAGAATGGAAAATACAAAAAAAAACTTGTAAAAGTTATTTAAAAAAACATGAAACATATAAATATAGGCTTAGAAAAGATCTATTGTACTGAAAAAGCGGAAAAAGACTTGAAAAAAACCCTAATTATTCATTGAAAAAAATAATCGAAAAAGAAGGATCAAAAAGGGTTCAAGTTGAAAATATAGCCAGACATAATTAAAGGAAAAAACATTGAATGGAGTCAGTTAATCTCTGATATAAGTGCATATTAAAACAGACCGAACGAAACTAGTACGAAATAATTGTACTAAACAAGTACAAAATAAGTAGCATTAATACTACGGAGCCAAGTAGATATGCTCCAAGTAGACAGGAAAAAATTTTCTCTCTTATGTGGGAGTCGTTTTCGGAAAAATGAAGAGTATGACATGAAAAATTAAAAGAAGACACCTTATTAGCCTTAAGGACCTAAGTTGAAGTTGAAACTTAATACTTGACCACTAAAAGTTGGGAAGTTAAAGTGAAAATAGTCATTGTCACTTGTATGTCTAAGAATAAATTACTGTGTGCCATGAAGAAAAGGTACAATTTCTTCAGAAGGGCCACATTGTTTGATAACAGAATAGCCCATGAGAAAACTTTGGCTACAAATAAAAAAGTGTGGCTATACTATAAATAATTAATTATTGTGTGTGTAGGTTCATAATAGTCCCTTTAGCTGTAGCCGATGACAAGAGAACCTAGAAACGTTGTAAGGAGCTACCAGAAGGCAGCCCTGGTAAGCAAACCTTCAGAGCAAAGGCAGGTGTCAATTGATAATGGCATAACAGGTATAAGGTAAACTGCTGAATTTTTAGCTTGTCAGATCTAAGCTGTAAATGGAGACTTGTCCCAAAAGGACATTAAATCTTAAAAAAAAGAGATTGCAGAAAAATACAATTCTTAGTAACTGTCTCAATCATTTGAAAATTCTAAAAGAATTAAAAAGCTCAAAAGTATGAAAAAACAAACAGACATATAGTAACCTTAAAACCATTTAATGACACAAGTTGGTTCCAAATAGAACCAAAGTTTTAAAACAAAGATAAGAAAATGTATATAGTCGTATATGTAAGATATATAGTGGTAACAAATGCAATTGAGAAAATATATACAGTTATAAATTTATTTTGGAAACCTTTTATTAATATGGAATTGTTATCGTAAAAAAAAATGTAAATATAAAAATTTAAATAGCAAAGTCATGCTATATGAACTATTGCCAAGTCCTTATATAGAGGATAATCACGGTTCCCAGTTATAGTGCATAAAAATAATTGTTGGAGTTGATTTTTTTTTTGTAAATATTTTAATTGCAGTTAAGACTTATCAGATAAAAATCTTGACGGACTTATTTAAAAGTTGTACAAAGAACAAATATACTGCAGTGATGAAATAAATTGTTAGGGTACATAATTATTTTTTGTTTTTACCGATTAATTTTTATATCAACGTAACTTCTGTCAATATATATATATATATATATATATATATATATATATATATATATATATATATATATATATATATATATATATATATATATATATATATATATATATATATATATATATATATATATATATATATATATATATATATATATATAAACATGTAATATTCTGTTAAATATTAAGTTTGAAAAGGATGATCCAGCAAGAAACGTAATTTTTCTATTTAAGTAGCATATTATGTTTAGAGTAAAAAGAAAGTAAAGTAATTAAAAGTAATTAACCTTTATAAAATTGAGTGTTTCTTTTTACTATATATGTGACATTTTATGCTTTATGTGTATTCTAATGTGAATATTTATTATATATACAGCCTTAGTTTTTTTTGGAAATCAAATTGTTTTGCGACATCCTTCTGGATCCGTTTCTCATTCATTTTTTTACCCATTTCTGGAAAGTAACAAATTTCAAAGCAAATTCAATTGTATCCTGATACTAACTCTCATACCATCAGACGCCAAACCATAACTGGTCAACTGATATTTTGGAAACTGTATGCAGTATTAGAAAAAATTGCTACCAGTTCATCATAAAGTGAGACAGAATCAGAACTTAAATTAGGCCTAGAAAATATCAAAGAATGTGCTATGTAGCTTAAATGGCTTATATTATTGAAAGAATATGGGAAAATGCTTTGTGTTGGAAAAATATGTGAAAATTTTAAAACCGAAAATTGTTATGTGTAATTTATCCAAGGCATTTCTATCCCCGAAATATAAAAGGTATATCAATCACATCACCCAGATAAAATAAATTATTAATGGGAATTAAAGTTAAACTCAAATAATTTATAAACGTTTCAAATATGACTTTAAATCGAATTTAAGCAAAACCACTAATATAATGCTTAAGCCACTGGGGGTCAAGCTAAAACAGAAGATGCATATGATAATTAGGGTAAAAAGAGAATTTTCCAGTTTTAGAGACAGAGAAAAAGAAAAACAAGAATAAATTTCAAAATTGAGATCCTTGGACAAAAAAAGGACATGGTATATAATTGACCATGAACATGACCCTAAGGAAACCTATTGAGGGTATATGCACATAATGACTCAAAGATGGCAGCATAATAGCTGTATACAAAATTAAGTTGTTTTAAGAGTAAAGTATTGAGAGTTGAGGGCAACACATACATATACAGCTATTATGCTGCCATCTTTGAGTCATTATGCACATCTTTGAGTCATGTGCATATACCCATTGAGGGTATATGCACATAATGACTCAAAGATGGCAGCATAATAGCTGTATACAAAATCAAGTTGTTTTAAGAGTAAAGTATTGAGAGTTGAGGGCAACTCTTCTTTAAATAGGGACTATTGTGGTGAAGCTTTCTAATTAAGTCAATTTGGAATTTAGTAAAAATATTAACACGCAAATAAAAAAATTCGAAATACCACTTTTATTAAGATAAAGATACACATCCTGGAATGTGTAATATTGGAGGGAACTTGATCAATAACTAATTTCCTGGCTAAGCACGTCATTGAGCTGGATGAATGCGGTTGGTTTTTCATATATATATATATATATTCTCCGATTTTTTAGACTGAAGACACACTCTTTGACTTGCAGGGCGAACCTCTGCCCGTTTGTTATCTTATTAGAAATACCTTGGAATATTGTCGGATTATTGTAAGTGTCTAAGTATCTTATTATATATATTATTATAGTTTTCTGAGACTTTTGGTCTACTTGGGACAACCAGTCCCAGTAGAATATATATATATATATATATATATATATATATATATATATATATATATATATATATATATATATATATATATATATATATATATATATATATATATATATATATATATATATATATATATAATATATATATATATATATATATATATATATATATATATATATATATATATATATATATTATCAAACCTTGTATTAGTATAAGTTAACTGAATAAAAGTATTGTGTTACAGCCAACGTCTCTACAATCTACATTTAGTCTCTCGAATATACCCAGCGGGTACGCCTCATTAGTCCAGACATAGCCTAAGGCACGCTACCAAAGTTTAATTTACCTTAGGGCCATAGTTTATCTCCCCTATAAAGGGAGAAAAAGGCATCTACCACTACACCACCGAAATACCATAAAATCATCTTACCACACTTTATTGAAAAATAAAATGTTATTAATAAAATCAGATGTATTTTAAAGTGAGATATTCATATTTCTGAAATCTAAAACCCGACCGTATTAAAGAAAAAATGAATAAAAGTTCAAGCTCTCTTCTGAATTTTCACAAAGAAAAAAAGCTACAGATCAATTCTAATTTTTTCCAAAGGAAAATAAAAAAAGTTCCAGTTCAGTTCTGAATATTCTCAAAAACATGAAAAAACTTAAAGTTTTGTTCTAACTTTTTCGAAGAAGATTTGAAAAAATTTATGCTTCGATTCTGAATATTTTCAGTGAATAGAAAAGGCCCCGAATTAATTCTGAGTTTTTTCAAAGAAGCGAAGAAAGTTCAAGTTCTCTTCTGAATTTCCCCAAAGAAGAGAAAAAGTTCCACTTTAATTACGGGCTTTCTCCCCAAAGTGAGAAAAGTTTAAGTTCTCTTCTGAATTTTCTCAAAGAAAAGAAAAAAGTTACAATTCAATTCTAATTTTCCCAAGGAAAATAGAAAATGTTCCGCTTTAGTTCTTAATTTTCTCAAAGACAAGTGTGTTGTTAGTAGTAGCTCAATTTTCATGTTTATTGCAATCCATTTGTACTATACCTTAAACATTTTCAGATATTTTCTTGATAAAACGAGCATGTATTGACCTCAGGTGTCTTTATGTCACAGTGAGTTTTTAGTAGTAGTTCTATTTTCATGTTTTTTGCAAACAATTTGTACTATACCTCAAATATTTTCAGATATTTTCTTGAAAAGACGTAGTTATATTGACCTGAGGTGCCCTTATATTGCAGCGAGTTGCTAGTAGTTGTAGTAGTATTTCATGTTTTTGCATGTCAATCATACTATAATCTATAAATTTTCTAATATTTCGATAAAACGTACTTTTGTTGACCTTAGATGGCCTACTAGTGCAGTAAATTGTTAGTACTAGTAGTAGTAACATGGTTTTAGCAAGCCTTTCTTACTATAACTTCAACATTTTCAGATATTCTCTTTATTGGACTTAGTTGTATTTGCCTGCATAAAGTGTCCTTATGCTGCAGCCAGTTTTTAGTAGTAGTAGTAGTATTTCATGTTTTTGCATGTCATTCATACTATAATCTATAAATTTTCTGATATTTTCTCGATAAAAAGTACTTTTGTTGACCTCAGATGGCCTATTAGTGCAATAAATTGTTATTAATGGCAGTATTATCATGTTTTTGCAAGCCTTACTTACTAAACCTTCAACATTTTCAGATATTCTCATGATAAAACATACCCATTCGGACAACAGATTTTATTTTCGCTGTCAGGTGTCTGTATTGAACTCAGGTGTATTTATGTCACAGTGAGTTGTTAGTAGTAGTTCTATTTCATGTTTTTGCAAATCATTTGTACTATATCTTAAACATTTTCCGATATTTTCTTGATAAAACATAGTTGCATTGGTCTGAGGTGTCTTTATTTTGCAGCGAGTTGCTAGTAGTAGTAGTATTTCATGTTTTTGCATGTCATTCATAATATAATCTATAATTTTTTTTATTTTTTTCTTGATAGAACGTACTTTTGTTGACCTCAGATGGCTTATTAGTGCAGTAAGTTGTTAGTACTACTAGTATTATCATGTTTTTGCAAGCCTTTCTTACTATACCTTCAACATTTTCGATATTTTCATGATAAAACTTACCCATTCAAACAACATATTTTATTTTACTGTCCCCGATGCTTTAAAAGTAAACAATAAACTTTTTTGACCGTAAACTTTAGTTTTTGTAAGAAAATTTGTAGAAAATACAAGGAAATTTCGCACGACATAAAAATTCGTCTAATCTTCGCAAAGACCCTTCAATTATAATAACAAAAGCGGACAAGGGAAATTCACTTTTAGTCATTAAACTGCATATTTTATATTGACAACACTGCTCGATGGTACTTGTGTATTTTACGGAACACAGTCGAGAATTAAAGCTAGGTCATCTTGATGAGTCTATTACTTTCAAATTTTTTAGCGTTAAGTCAAAAATTTCTATCTCTTTTATTGCTTATTTTATATTGAAAACACTGCTCGATGGTACTTGTGTATTATACAGTACACAGTCAAGAAGAAAAGCTAGGTCAGGCCACAAGGTCATCTTGACAGTGACGAGTCTATTACTTTCAACTTTGTTTTAGCATTAAGTCACAAATTTCTTTAAGTCACAAATTTCTATTTCTTTTATTGCATATTTTACATTGACAGCACTGGTCGATGGTACTTGTCTATTATAGCGACAAAAGCCCAGAAGTAAAGCTATGTTAAGTCACATGTCACAAATAGTTTCACCCAAAACAATCCCCTAAAATATCAATTAATCTCTGACGTTTCCTTTGTTCTGGCAACTGTGCACAGATACATTTTAAATTCCTATGAAGCCTATTGATTTTTCTGTCATGAATTCTTACACAATCGAAACACACAATAAGTTCAACGTAATTAATGTTTGTATTAATTACACATCATCCTGCCTGCAAATGAATGATATTATATTATCAAGGAATGTTCACGGGGTGAAATTGTATCTTCCTGATATTAGTTGCGTTACTCCCGTTAGCATTTAAAACTCCCTGATTGGTTTTAGAAAGAGAATGTTTTCTTGTTCGTCCACGGATTGTAGCCCTTTGATTGGCTATGATCTTATCCCCCCTGTATTAGTATAAATGGGACATGTGGTCTTGCTTGCCAAGTTGTTCGTACAGTTTTTCGTACAATGCCACCTGATGCATCCCTACTGTCATGGAAAATCTTGCTCAGAAAATAGACCAGAGACTAGATGAAAAATTGGCAGCTGTTGGAGGCAAACAGTCATTTACTAAGGACACAATTAGTGCAGTCGAAGCGCAGAGCTCGTAGATTTCAAGCAAAATTTTGAGAGCATTAGTTGTTGAATTCGAACCAAAAATTTGTTGTTTAATCCAATGATTTAAAATAGTTAAAAAATCAATGATCATTAATGAACGGATTAAAGTTGTAGAGCAAAAGCTTGATGAGTATGGACAAGAAAAGAGATTAAATAGTCTCATGTTCAATGGGGTTAAACAACCTTCCAATTGTGACTTGAAGTTGGTAGTTCTTAATATAGTGACAATTAAATGGAACTAGAAATATCAAATCCAGATGTCATCAAAGTTAAGAGATTAAATCTAAGCAAAGTTAATAGTAAAAAAGATGCAATTGCTCCTGTAGTTGTAACATTCAAATCTAAAGACCTTGCTTCAAAAGTTTTCAAAGAAAAGTCAAAATTAGCTCGCACTGGTATTTTTGTGTCCAAAAATCTGACAAAACGATGACGGGATGTTCTGAACTTAGCACGGGATAAACATGGGAATAAGAAAGTGGGGCCTGATCAAGGTCGGATTTATGTACGTTTCGCTAGTGATTCGTTGTCACAACATCTATGGTCTATCAACGATATTGCTTGATAGTGTGTGCTAATAGTTAGAAGCCATCATATTTTCACTAGTTTTTTTGTTTTTTTTTTGTTGTTTTTTTGTTTTTTATTATAGAAGTTGTATTGCGCCAAGTTATCTTAAAGTTGTGGGGTGAGACTAAAGACCTTTGAAAATAATCTATTCCGAGCTGAAGATATTCTTAATGCTGATATTCCGCAGGAAAGTTCTTCTATCACATTATGGCCGAATAGAGGTAGCTGTTTTGTAAATCTGCTTTCTCCGGTATCTAATGTTGATTAAAATTCATTTTGTCTTGGTCACTGAAATTGTCATGTTACGTCATCGTATCGTGAAATTCTGCAGATGCTTGACACTACAAATTGAAGATTTGATATTATAGGCCTATGTGAGACTTTGTAACGTCAGAAAATTCTGTGTACTTTTTTAGTTTTCGAGGATACCAGCTTATTGTAAAAAATAGAAAGTTGATCGCACGTGGAGGTTTAGCGTTTGTGGAGCAACTTGTGGCTAATTTGAAGGAGAATTATTCCATTTGGATAGAAGGTAAGGTTGAAACTCTTACTCTTAAGCTATTTTGAGAGTAAGAGTAAGAGTTTACTCTTGAAACTCTTACTCTTGAGCTATCATATTTTGACAAGTGATGTATATAAGCCACTGAGTGCTCAATGGGAAGAGTTTGCACTTAGTTTTGGTCGTGTTTTAAATGAGATCTGAGTACTTCCGAATTTATTTGCATGGGTGACATTAATTTTGATCTTTTGTGTTTGAATAATGATAATTTAGAGTTTTTACTCTATGCTTAGTCATGATCTATATCTTCTAGTAGGAATTCCAACGCGCGTTAGTCAACATTCAGCAACATGAATCGATAACACATTTGTTCAATATCACCTACTTGATACTTCTTATGCTGATGTAATAGTTATCGAGTCTTCTGATGATTTTTCTGTGGTTGCAGTGACTTCTTTCTATGTTCACAAAAGCCAAAAATAAAGAGAATAAAGAAAAGGCTACTGAAATAAGAGAATATTGATACTTTTAGGCAAGAACTGAGTGTTCTTTCGTGGCAAGAGACTTATGATGAGTATGAAAGTCAATCCGTTGCATTTGATAAGTTTATAGGTATTGTTCAACCGATATTTGATTCAACATGTCCAATGAGAACTGTCAAGCTGAAAAAATCTACTCTTAGAAAACCATAGGTAACACAGAAGCTTTTTTGAATAGTCCAGAAAAGAAATGATTTGTACGTACTTTATTTGAATTCAGAGTCAGGGGAGGTGTTCAATGACTTTAAAAATCTTCGTAATTAAACTGATCGGTTTCGCAGATCTTGTGTTCAAGAATATTATGCGATGAAATTTGAAAATAATAAAGGGAACACTAAAGATACGTGAAAAATTGTTAATGAATTACTAAATGGTGGCAAAAAACAAAAATCAAAATCCAACTATCTTAAACGTTGACGATAGAATAGTTCTGGAAAGGAAGGAAATTTCTGATGTTTTAGGTGAGTATTTTTCAAAAATAGGTAAATCAGTAATTGAAGTTTCATATAAAGATCGCAGTAAAATTGCTGAACCTTTTAAATATGAAAGAGATTTGGGGGTAAACACGAAGATTGCTGAAACTAATCTAGAGGAGATAAAGCAAATAATAGGATTGATGAAGTCAAATTCATCTGGGAGTGACGGTCTCAATCGGCAAAGAGTTAAATTAGTTAAGGTATATTTGTTGCCCTGCCTTGTATATTTGATTAACTTATCGCTAAAAAAAGGGTGATTTTCCTTCACGATTAAAAGAGGCCATGGTTATCTCTTTGCATAAAGGAGGTCTGAAGACAGATCTTTCAAACTGGAGACTGATTTCGATTTTGTCTTCGTTTTCAAAGCTGTATGAAAAGGTTATGCATAGGAGATTGTATAACCATCTAAATCTACATGGATTTCTCGCATAAACACAGTTTAGATTCAGGAAAGACCATTCTGCGATACATGCAGTCCACCATCCCACAGATTTTGTTAACTCTGTGCTTGAACGTGGGAAGCCGGTGCTTTCAATTTTAATATAGTTTAGCAAAGCTGTTGCTGTCGTTTTTAAGATCTTATTGAGCAGGCTACGTTGTTTCGGTGTTCAGGATGTATTTTTGAATTGGTTTACAAAAAAAAAATCAAAATCCAGCTATCTTAAACTTTGACGATAGAATAGTTCTTGAAAGGAAGGAAATTTCTGATGTTTTAGGTGAGTATTTTTCAAAAATAGGTAAATCAATAAGTGAAGTTTAATATAAAGATCGCAGTAAAATTGCTGAACCTTTTAAATATGAAAGAGATTTGGGGGTAAACACGAAGATTGCTGAAACTAATCTAGAGGAGATAAAGCAAATAATAGGATTGATGAAGTCAAATTCATCTGGGAGTGACGGTCTCAATCGGCAAAGATTTAAATTAGTAAAAGTATATTTGTTGACCTGCCTTGTATATTTGATTAACTTATCGCTGAAAAAAGGGTGATTTTCCTTCACGATTAAAAGAGGCCATGGTTATCTCTTTGCATAAAGGAGGTCTGAAGACAGATCTTTCAAACTGGAGACTGATTTCGATTTTGTCTTCGTTTTCAAAGCTGTATGAAAAGGTTATGCATAGGAGATTGTATAACCATCTAAATCTACATGGATTTCTCGCATAAACACAGTTTAGATTCAGGAAAGACCATTCTGCGATACATGCAGTCCACCATCCCACAGATTTTGTTAACTCTGTGCTTGAACGTGGGAAGCCGGTGCTTTCAATTTTAATATAGTTTAGCAAAGCTGTTGCTGTCGTTTTTAAGATCTTATTGAGCAGGCTACGTTGTTTCGGTGTTCAGGATGTATTTTTGAATTGGTTTGAATCTTATCTTGGAGGGAGAAAACTTAGAGTGAATGTTGATGGCTGCAAATCAAGAAGTTATAGAGTCCATTGCGGATTTTCACAAGGTCCGGTACTTGGGCCCCTACTTTACCTAATTTATGTAGATACCATGTGATTTTATATTCCTGGGACACTAATCACGTCCATTGCTGATGGCACTGTGTTTACAGTAACAACATCTTGCGAAAATCTTTTGATTGAAAAAGCAAACAAGGCCCTAAATGAACTGGCAAGTTTTACAAGATGTAGCTGTCTATCAGTTAATGTTTTCGATACGAATTTCATGACTTTTTGTAGAATTGGTACTCCCAATATTTTAAATAATAAGATATGTCTGAATGGTGTATTTTTAAAACAAGCTTTTAGTGTAAAATATTCAGGATTTTATCGTGATTGCAATTTGAGTTGGAAATTACACTGTGATGCAGCAGTAGTAAAAGTGGCAAGAGGATTGGGTCTTATAAAAAGGCTAAGGAATGAGCTCCCACCAAGAATTTTAATGATCCTATATCCTTCTCTTATCAGTCCGTATCTATCTTACGGTTGTTTTCTGTGGACTAGTTCTTTTGTATTAGTTTTAAGAGAGTTCAAATTTTGCAAAATCAATTTGTTTGTGTCTTAGGAGATTATGTGAGATTTGATAATAGTACTTTGAGTTGCTTCACTAATATGAAAATTCTAAACGTTTATAAGTTAAGAGATTATCAACTAGCTATTTTTGTTTATGAATGTTTGAATCGTTATTCACCGGAGTGCTTTTGGGAAATTTTTAAGTCTAACTCGTTTAATCATTCTTATGAAACTAGGCATTCTTCAGGGATAGTGTTTGAGGCTCGGAGTACTCAACACGGATTTTTATCTCCGCGTTTTGCAGAACCGCATCTGTGGAATTCACTCCCTGAGGGTATAAAGGTTGCAGTTAATATTAGCCAGTTCAAGCGTGAGTTCAAACGTTACCTTCTGGGAAGTTGTTAATGGTTTCTATAGATTTAAGTATGTGTCGCTTGTAATTAGTTTCCACGTCGTATATGGTTTATTGACGATATTGTTTAATAGTGTGTGCTAATAGTTAAAAGTTGTTATATTTTTACTACTTTTTTTAAATTTGGATTTATGGATGAAGTTTGAATATATATTAGTAGATTATAAAGATGGAAACAGCCATCATATACAACCCAATGGGTTTCTCCGATGATTGTTTATATATTATGTAAGCGTTTTTTTTGTTAATAAATTATTTCTCTTTCTGTCTCTCTCTCTCTCTCTCTCTCTCTCTCTCTCTCTCTATCTCTCTCTCTCTCTCTCTCTCTCTCTCTCCCTCTCTCACACTCTCTCTCTCTCTCTCTCTCTCTCTCTCTCTCTCTCTCTCTCTCTCTCTCTCTTAATAAACCTAAGAGTATTAAGGCGAAAATTTTGGGTGATTTTGTGACTGTATTGAAACAAATTGAAACGCACTATGCCAACATAGGTTGTCAAGAGGACGTATCAGCAATTCTTCAGGACTGGTTGATGGTATTAAGTAAAAAAATTAATCCTGTGTTGAAGGGGATGTTGAAAAAAGGTACTATGTGAATACTGCTACTAATGCTACTACGGCTACTACAACTAATAATATTACACAAACTAACGGTATTAAGGTGAAGGTTTCAAGGAATATTTAGGCGGATGCAGCACTAAATCAAAACAAACTATTATCAAGTAGATTGTGAATAGGGTGACAAAGCAATATCACAATAACAGCTTACATTATTAAGTTAGACCTCTCAGGGTAAGTTGCAACAGGTTTTGAACTAAACCAGAAGACACTATGTGTTAACTATTGATACTACTTTATGTATGCAAGTATTAAGAGGGCATATAAGCAATATAACAGGCAGCACTGCTCTATCATGGCTAGTAACATCATATAAGCAATATAAGCATATAAGCAATATAACAGGCAGCACTGTTCTATCATGGCTAGTAACATCATTGATATTTTAAAGGATATAATTTGATTGGAAATTGAAACTTATAGTACCCTTTTAAAGAGTGAAAATTGATTGAAGGGCAATCAGCCCTCTTCGTTAGCTCATAATTTTCCAAACACTTTCAATAAAGATTTACGATATCCATTTTGTTCAGCATAGATAAATGGTCTTGTAACTCTATATCTAGGGCTATTACGTAGGTCGGCCTCCCACAGTTACGCAATTTTGCCATTATGTTTAGAAGCTAAGTGTTACCTTAAGATTAAATCAAAAAGCACTGTGCTTATGCTGATTGCCAATAAGGCATCTCAGCAGTATCTAAGAAACAACTGAGGGTATTATGTTCAAACTTTCTGGGCTACTTCTATTACTACTGCTGCTCTTAAGATTTAACTAAACCAAAAGAGTGTAAGTGTAGACTATCCAAGCTGTCAAAGACCAAAGGTATATTTTTTTGCGAATGGTATCAAGTTTTATTCTTCAGTTCAACTAGAGCAGGTAGATAACTTAATTAAACACTACTATTTGTGTCCGCATTTTATCGCAGGCAAAACTATAAATTCTTAAAGAAAAACTGAAAAGATTTAAACTTTTATTTTATTTTTCCCTTAAAAGACTATATCTTTATAAAACAAACAGAAATTAATTTAAAAATATTTATCCACAAAAAGATATTTTAAAAAAAACTAAATAACATCATTAAACCAAATATGAGAAAAAATAAAATCAAATAATTTACAAAGTGAATTTTTTAATGTTTTCATTTTTATAACTTTAATAAATTAATTATCATTAACATCTTAAGGAAAAGATATCAGCATATGTGTGTTTTAAACTGACAATGCACATTAATTTGTTTTTTTTTCGGTAAAGTGCAAATCATGTTCTGGCCTTGGCAAGGTATAGGGGTTTTGAGCCAAACTTATCTTAATTTTTGCCTATTTTCAGTTTGACTCCGTTATTTATTGTAATCTCTGTTCGTTTTGAGTTTCATTTATTTATCGGTGCTGATTTGTGGTAGTTTTACGCTTGATAGATTATTCGATTTTATTTTTGCTCACTTTTGGTTTAAGGTAGCTCTTTACTTTTCTTTAAAAAAACTTATTTTGTCCTAGTAGGTAAATTCCGAATGTCTTAGCTGCTGACTGATCATCAAAAAATTTAATAAAAACACTTTCAACATAAAACTTAAAAACACTTTGACAATACATTTAGGTAGTTGGTCAATTTCGGGTGTTTTACTTGCTAGCCGAACACCAAAAAAAATAACTGTATTGAATATAAAGTTTGAACAGATGAATTAAGGAAACACGGGTTATTCCGTGTATTTTACTAATGAGTAGAAGGCTTAACTTCGTTGATTATAAAATTTGAATAAATGTATTAAATTTGACACGGTTTATTCCTTTAATATTCCTACGGACTGAAAGGCTTAACTTTGTTGAGCATAAATTTTGAACTGATAAATTAAATTTGACGTGATTTATTCAGTGAATTTTCATAATCACTAACAGGTTTAACCCTGTTAATTACAAAGTTTTGAACAGATGAATTAAATTTCACGTGGTTTATTCCTCGAATTTTTATATGGACTAAAGGGTTTATCTCTCTTGGTTGGAAAATTTTGAACATATGAATTAAATTTGACATGGTTTATTCTGTGAATTATTCTAGAATGAACAGCTTTAACTCTATGAATTACAAAGCTTGAACAGATTAATTCAATTTGACACAGTTTATTCCTTGAATTCTCCCAATCTATGTTGATTATAAAGTTTGAAGATATGAATTAAATTTTGACATGGTCTATTCCTTGAATTTTCCTAAGGACTAAAAGGTTCAACTCTGTTGATTACAAATTTTAAAGAGATGAAAGAAATTTGACACGGTTTAATCCTTGAATTTTCCTTAGGACCAAAAGTGTTAACTCGGTTAATTATAAATTTTGATCAGGTGAATTAAATTTGAAACGGTGCATTCCATTAATTTTTCTTATGAGTAAAAGGTTTAGCTTTGTTGAGTATAAAGTATGAACTGATAAATTAAATAGGATGTTTTTTATTCCTTGTATTTTACTATGAATGAATAGCTTTAGCTCTATTGATTACAAAGTTTGAACAAGTGAATTAAATTTGACATGGTTTATTCCTTAAATTTTCCCGAGAATGAAAAGGTTTAAGTATGTTGATTATAAGGTTGGAACAGATGAATTAGATTTGACATGGTTTATTACTTGAAATTTCATAAGGACTAAAAGTTATTAAATTTAATATGATTTATTCAGTAAATTCCCACAAGAATGAATATCTTTAAATCTATTGATCACAAGGTTTTAACAAATGAATTAAATTTGACATGGTTTATTCCTTGAATTTTACCAAGAATGAATAGTTCTAACAATGTGGATTACAAAGTTTGAACAGATAAATTAAATTTGACAAAGTTTATTCTTTGACTTTTCCTAAGGACTAAAAGGTGTAACTCTGTTAATTATAGAGTTTAAATAGATGAATTAAATTTGACATAGTTTATTCCCTGAATTTACCTAAGGACTAAAAGGTTCAACTTTGTTGTTCATAAAGTTTGAAAAGATGAATCAAATTTGAAACGGTTTATTCAATGAAGTTTCCTAAGGACAAAAAGATATAACTCTGTTGTGTATAAACTTTGAACTGATGAATTGAATTGAACGTGGTTTATTTAATGAATTTGCTTAAGAATGAATAGCTTTAACTATGTTGATTACATAGTTTTAACAGATGAATTAAATTCGACAAGGCTTGTTTATTGAATTTTCCTAAGAACTCAAAGGCTTGGATTTTTCAAAGAATAAATAGTTTTAACTCTGTTCAGCATAAAGTTTGAACAAAGTAATTAAATTCTACATGGTTTATTCCTGTAATTTTCATAAGTATTAACATGATTAACTCTGTTGATTATAAAGTTTGAACAGATGAATCAATTTTGACACGATTTATTCATTGAATTTTCCTAGGATCTAAAAGGTTTAAGTCTGATCAGCATAAACTTTGAACTGATGAATTAAATTTGACGCGGTATATTCATTGAACTTTCCCAAGGACGAAAAGATATAACTCTGTTGGGTATAAACTTTTAACTGATGAATTGAACTTGACGGGGTTTATTCCATGAGTTTTCTCAAGAATGAATAGCTTTAACTATGTTGATTACGTAGTTTGAAAAGATGAATTAAATTTCACAAGGTTTATTCAATGAATTTTCCTAAAGACTCAAAGGATTGAATTTTCCGAAGAATGAATAACTTTAACTCTATTGATTACAAAGTTTGAACAGATGAATTAAATTTCACACATTTTATTCCTAATGGGTTTAATCCTGTTGATTATAAAGTTTGAACAGATGAATTAAATTTGACTCGATTTATTCATTTAATTTTCCTAAGATCGAAAAGGTTTAAGTCTGTTCAGTATAAACTTTGAACTGACGAATAAAATTTTAAACGGTTTGTTTATTGAATTTTCGTAAGGACTAAAAGGCTTAACTCTGTTGAGTATAAATTTTGAACAAATGACATAATTTGTTGTGGTTTATTCAGTGAATATTCCCAATAATGAACAGAATAATAAAATTTGACGTGGTTTTTTTCTTGAATTTTCATAAAGACTAAAAGGTGTTGCATATGAAGTTTGAAAAGATGAATTAAAGTTGACATGGTTTATTCCCTGAATTTTCCTAAGGACGAAAAGATATAACTCTTTTGGGTATAAACTTTGAACTGATGAATTGAATTTGACGGGGTTTATTCAATGAGTTTTCTCAAGAATGAATAGCTTTAACTATATTGATTACATAGTTTGAAAAGATGAATTAAATTTCACAAGGTTTACTCATTGAATTTTCCTAAGAACTCAAAGGCTTGAATTTTCCGAAGAATGAATAACTTTAACTCTATTGATTACAAAATTTGAACAGATGAATTAAATTTCACACATTTTATTCCTTCAATATTCCCAAGAGTGAATAGTTTTAACTCTGTTAAGCATAAGGTTTGAACAGATGAATTCAATTTCACATGGTTTATTCCTGAAATTTTTCTAAGGACTAATGGGTTTAATCCTGTTGATTATAAAGTTTGAACAGATGAATTAAATTTGACTCGATTTATTCATTGAATTTTCCTAAGATCGAAAAGGTTTAAGTCTATTCAGTATAAACTTTGAACTGATGAATAAAATTTGAAACGGTTTGTTCATTGAATTTTCCTAAGGAGTAAAAGGCTTAACTCTGTTGAGTATAAATTTTGAACAAATGACTTAATTTGTTGTTGTTTATTCAGTGAATATTCCCAATAATGAACAGAATAATAAAATTTGACGTGGTTTATTCCTTGAATTTTCATAAAGACTAAAAGGTGTTGCATATAAAGTTTGAAAAGATGAATTAAATTTGACATGGTTTATTCCTTGAATTTTCTTAAGGACTAAAAGGTTTAACGCTCTTGATCAGGAAGTTAAAAGACGAATCAAATTTGACACGGTTTTAATTGAATTTTCCAGGTAATATATTTTTATTTTAATTATCTACAGGTCGGTATTTCAATAAAAATATTTTGAAAGACATTGTTTTGTCCCGTCACGTGTAGCCGACTCATCTACTTCGCTTATTGACAATATTCTCTCGCCTTATACATGTGAGGCTACGTCTGTGATTATGGATCAATCATCAGATCATTGTATGATTATGTCGGATTATATGATTCAAAAGACTTTGATTAGGGAGATCATCACAAGAAAGAGAAATCTTTCACGTAAAAATATACATAATTTAAAATTAGCCCTTGGTTTGACGTAGATTGGAGTGAAGTTTTAGAAGAGAGAGATCCTAATAGATCGTTGGATATATTTTATAGAGTATTAAATGAATGATTAGACCATCATTGTCCTTATGAAAAAATACATCGTAAAATTTTTTTTTCACTAAGGTTCATTTAAGCTCACTTAGAGTGGTGCGCCACTCTAAGTGAACCTAAATAAACCTAACATTTTGCATTTCTCTCTCACTATGATTGTCTGTCTAGGTGGGTGTGTTGTCATATATAACTAGAGGTGAAAAACCAACAGTTAACATAATTTAACCGTGTTACTAAAATATATTCAGCAGAGTTAACCTTTTTAATCCTTAGAAAAATTCAAGGAATAAACCGTATCAAATTTCATTAATCAGTTAAAACTTAATATTTGAAAGAGTCAAACATTTTAGTTCTTAGGAAAATACAATGAATAAACCGTGTCAAATTTATTCATTATTTCAAACCTTATACTCAACAGAGTTAAACCTTTTTGTCCCTAGGAAAAGTCAATGAAAAAACAATGTCAAATTTAATTCATCAGTCTAAACCCACATAACTAGTTCACTAGTTCAAACCTTATACTCAACGAAGTTAAACTTTTTAGTCCTTACGAAAATCTAAGGAATAAACCATGTCAAATTGAATTAATCTGTTCAAAATTTATAATAATCCGAGTTAAATCTTTTAATGCTTCGGAAAATTCAAGGAATAAACCGTGTCAAATTTAATTCATCTCTTCAAAATTTGTAATGAATAGAATTAAAACTTTTAGTTCTTAGGATAATTCAAGGAATAATTTAATCCATCTTTTCAAACTTTGTAATCAACATGGTTAAAACTATTCGTTCTAAAATTAAAGGAATAAACCGTGTCAAATTTTAGTTCATTTGTTCAAACTTTGTAATCAATAGAGTTAAAGCTATCCACTTTTAAGAAAATTCGCTGAATAAACCACGTCAAATTTAATTCATCTGTTCAAACTTTTTAATAAACAGAGTTAAAACCCTTAGTCCTTATGAAAATTCAAGGAAAAAAGCACGTCAAATTTTTTTAATCTCTTCCAACTTGGTAATCAACAGAGTTAAGGCTATTCATTCTTGGGGAAACTGACTGAATACACCGTCTTAAATCTGATTCATTTGTTCAAAAATTTATACTCAATTGAGTTAAAACTTATAGATCTAAGAAAATTTCAATTAATAAACCGTGTCCATTTTAATTCATCTTGTCAAACTTAGAATCAATCGAGTTAAGCCTTTTACTCATTAGGAAAACACTAGGAATAAGCCGTGTCAAATTTAATTCATCTGTTCACACTTTATATTCAATAGAGTTAAACCTGTTAAATCTTTTTTTGGTGGTCAGCTAGCAAATAAAACACTCGGAATTTATCAACTACCTGAGTTTATTCTAGTCAAAAGTGCTTTCATCATATTTTCAGATCCTCAGTCGCCAACTAAGACGTTCAGAATTTACCTATTAGTAGGGTGCTCTCTGCTCTCTCTTGATAGTGTAGCTATTCTCTTCTCTTAGTTGGGGACCAGTAGAATAATCATTAATTTATTTTGAGTCATACACAATTTCTATTATGGTTTCACCTACAGGCTCAATATACGTTTTTAAATTGATTTTATACGGTTCATTGACTATATCTGTTGGTATACAATCAAAGGTAGTAATTGTGTTCACAGGCACTTAATTCTATTAATTAATTATTATACACCATTGTAATATTGTATGCCAATGCTCTTTTATTCTGCTTTCGATTTTACTGTCAATTACCACATTATTTTTACATAGGTAACAGTTCTGACACGTAGAAAAAGATATTGCTTATGACATTATTGCAGCAGCATGACTTTCTTCTTCTGACCTTCCGTTGAATGTTAATACCCGTTAGCAGTCGATAGGGTTTATCACTGGGTAACGTGTTACCGGAAGCACTAGCAAAAAGACGCCCCTTTTCATCAACTATTATTTTTATGTTGGCATTCTCTTTTAGCACTCTCATATCTGGATGCTCTCTCTTGATAGTGTAGCTATTCTCTTCTCTTAGTTGGGGACCAGTAGAATAATCATTAATTTATTTTGAGTCATACACAATTTCTATTATGGTTTCACCTACAGGCTCAATATACGTTTTTAAATTGATTTTATACGGTTCATTGACTATATCTGTTGGTATACAATCAAAGGTAGTAATTGTGTTCACAGGCACTTAATTCTATTAATTAATTATTATACACCATTGTAATATTGTATGCCAATGCTCTTTTATTCTGCTTTCGATTTTACTGTCAATTACCACATTATTTTTACATAGGTAACAGTTCTGACACGTAGAAAAAGATATTGCTTATGACATTATTGCAGCAGCATGACTTTCTTCTTCTGACCTTCCGTTGAATGTTAATACCCGTTAGCAGTCGATAGGGTTTATCACTGGGTAACGTGTTACCGGAAGCACTAGCAAAAAGACGCCCCTTTTCATCAACTATTATTTTTATGTTGGCATTCTCTTTTAGCACTCTCATATCTGGAAAGAAAGCTCTCGTATATCCACCATCACAAGAGTTGAATTCTTTCGGCACTATAAGGGAATTTAATTTCTCACTGTCATGACAGTGCAGGCATACATCTCCAATGCACACCCACTGAAACGTGTTAGGTTTTAATATCAAACATTTTGCAATCCTTTCTTCAAATACCAATTAATTTCCGTTACATAAAAACACTTTAACTCAATCCTATTGGAATTACTCCACTTTAAAAGACACAGATAATTGGAATTGTCTCAATGTACACTATTTGGAATCCTAGCCTAGCGATTGAAACTTTAAAAGTTCATTCAAAATAAAAGAAATAATGAATAAAAAAAATTCGGTCTGTTTCTAGTATCACATGGAGCCCCCTCCTCCACTGCGGGTCCGACTTAAACAATCCTCCAATCTCCGTTCAATTTATTCATTTACTTATATAGAGAAAGAAAAAACGAGCAAAAATTGCGTTTTTTATAGGCCGAATGAAATTACTGAAAAAAAAACACAACACAGCGAATATTTCGAGAGGACAAACGCCTCTCTTCTTCAGCGCGAAACGAAATATTGTATCAAAAACAAACGCGGAATGTCAATGTGAAAAGAACCAAAAATTTAAAAAATGAATAAAATTCAATAAAAGCCAAAAATTAAAAGAATTAAAACCAGATACCTAACAACCATAAAAGCGAGTTATTCGACAATATCCGCAATTTGCACAAAATTAAAAAAAATTATGAACTGCCATCGACGGATACTAGCGAACAACTGATACAGAGAAGAAAAACAATTCATTCACTAAAAAAAAACGAACCAGCAATTAAATAAGTTGCAGAACTATGTCATCTGACTTCGGATTTTAATTAATGCATTTTTTGCAGACACCCTTTGAGACCTAAGAGGTTGTTCACATGTTTGATTATATGACAGGGAAAGTGGCTCAAGGTTTATTTCAGGGATTACTAAAATATCGGCTTCTCTTTTGACAAAACCGAAATATGACTCGTTTATTCTTAAATCACCAGAATCTCCGTTCAAAGCTAAACCTAAATGTTGGTATTTATAAATTTCAACAGCTTCTCTGTAGTGCTGGACAATAGCTTTGTCATGCGATTTTAGGCTAGCTTGATTAAATAAAATAGTATGGTTTGGTTTTTCAAAAATGTGCATCGCAAGGGCAGGGTCAAAATTTTCTGCTTTTTTCCGCTTTTTAAGTGTATTATTAATTGAACTAGAGTGCTGAGCTAATCTATCCGTTAGTCACTGATCAGTTCTTCCAATATACCAAAGACCACACAAACAAGGAATTCTGTAGACACCAGAGTTTTCACCTATCAGGATAGGGTCTTTACCTTGATAAATTTGGGACCTGAGAGTTTTTCTGGGTCTATAATAAGTGTAAATGTTATTTTTTCTTAGATGTTTAGAAATTTGGTCTGAAACCCCTTTAATGTAAGGGGAACCAAGATAAACTAAATCTTCCCTTTGATTTGTGTTTTCTGTGGAACTATCTGATAATCTTTTAATGTGTTTTGCAATTACAGAATTTATTAAACTACTTGGATACCCATTCCCAAATAAAATATCTCTAAGGTGGTTGAGCTCTAAATCCAAGAAGTGGTTTAAGAAATTATCTTCACTTACTTATGCTTTCGCATTTTACAATCATTCTTTCACACCCACACACCCACTCTCACCCACTTCAACACCCACTGAAACATGTCAGGTTTAAAAATATAAGATTTTGCCATCTTTTCTTCAAAAAACAATCAATTTTCGTTACATAAAAAACACTTTAACTCAATCCTATTGGAATTAATCGAGTCTAAAAGACACAGAAAAACAGTGTTTACTATTTGGAATCCTATCCTAGAACTCAATGTGTTAAAAGTACATTGGAAATTAAAGTAATAAGGAATAAAAATAAGTTCGGCCCATTTCCAGCATCATACAGAGCCTCCCTCGCCATTGCAGGTTCTACTTAAAAATTCCTCCAATCTCCGTTCAGTTTTAAACAAAGATTTATGCTAATGTAGTTTACCCATATGCCAAGCTTCATATTAAAAATCCTAGCCATTTCCAGAATTTTGAATTAATCCCTTGAAATAAGAAGGGGGTACCATAAGGTTGCTGCTTGTGAAAATTGACATGTGATATCTCCTTTTTCATCTTCCATAACCTCAGAGCTGTTCCCCCTATACAATAAGCAACTAGTTTCAACACAATGATATAGTAGCGTATTGTTGAGATTGAAATTTAGAACCGTCAAACACAGACATATAATCCTGAATTCTGTGTTGCTTTTAATCTGATAAAAAAAATACCCCGTAGCATAAAACATCCATTAATTTTACTACCTGCTTTCGTAACCACTTTAAATCAATTTATCAGTGCCTAAAAATCAAATTTACGAGTGCTTAACGGGTAGTTGTTAAAAATTCCATACTGTTGAAAGCTATAGACCTTATTCGTTTTTGAAGTGCCACCCTCGGATAGAAAAAGAACTACTCGTGGCAGCCATGTTGTTGGTAAAAATCGCTCATCTCTAATAGGAATAAAGAAGAAAATAACAACAAAAGTCTACTTTGTGTTGTCTTTTTAGAGTCTTGTCAATGACCGTACTGTTCTGTTCCCTTGTGTAAAGAATCTTGAAAAAAATCCAGAGACCAAAAAATAACAGACAGAGCAAGTAAAAACAGCTTCTTTTAGCATTTATCACTAACATAGCATTTTCAGCTCCAAAGCCTGGTGAAGTATTTGGTGAGTTATAGGTTATAAAAAGCCTGATTGACTTGTAAATAAGTCAAATGAACTAAAAAGTAGCCTAGATTGTAATTTAACTTTGGGTTGGTAATACTAGTGGTTAGAAGGGCTATCTACATGGTATTGCCTGATAAGTTTGTTTAGGCCTATTGCTATGCAGACAATGCACCTCCCTCCTAATGGTTCAGATATGGTCCTGAACTATATAGGCCATTTTTTATTGTTCCTTTGCTAATACAGGTTTGCTGTACCCATAAAAATCACTGTAGGCTGTAAAAGGTTTCAAAGAAGTTATTGAATAAGTATTTTTTTAAATGTGTTTAAAATGTGGGTTGGTAATACTAGTAGTTAAAAGGGCTATCTTTGTGGTATTGCCTGATAAGCTTGTTTCCATGGCTTAAAATTCTACTCAAATAACAAAAATTGCATTTTCAGAACTAAAGCCAGAGAAAAAGAAACTGATAACTAAATATTAATGTAAAATGTTGTCTTGTCTAAAGTTCAACTAGTATAGACCTGTCATGTAGGCAAATTTCAGGACCCTCTAGAGAGAGAAGGAGTAAAGGTAGGTGCTCCAAAATACCATCCGGTGACTTACGTCAGCCTGTAGATCCATCCTTCAGAATTTCATTTTCTGAACCTAACTCCTTTCACAGATAGCCAAAAGTAGCTAAAGTAGAATTTTATACCAGCAATTTATTGGGGGGGGCAAAAAGGCCATAGTCATGGGCTAGATGATATTTTATTTTGTACAATTTATTGGAAAAAACTATGGTAATGTAGGTTAATCATTAATTGGTATTGTCCTTGATAAAGGAAGGATGTTATGGTCTTAGTGTTTTATTTTTTCCCCTGCCGTCCTCAAACAACACCACTAGTTTTCATCACAAAGAAAAATTCTTGTTTAACTGATTGTTGCTGTCTTGGAAAGGGGTTAGGTAAATGAAACCTTCAGTAATGAAACCAGGACCAAAAAGACAATCTAAAAAGGTATTACTAAGCTTCCATTTTAACCTTCTTCTGATTTCCAAGTCTTAGAAATTTGCCTGCTTGGCAGTTTATACCTATTGAAATTTTGAAAAAACAACATAATACCTTAATATTAAGTCATAAGTGTCTTTTTCTCTGGTTTTAATTCTGAAAATGGAATTCCTATTATTTGAGTAGAATATTAAGCCATATCAATGGTTTTTTTTTTCTAAATTTAGGAAATATATTTGCAGATCTTTGAAACCTCATGAATTTGGATTGAGTAAAGTTGTGAAGCTGAAAATAGTTTTCTTGTACTTAATTAAAGCAGAAGATCTGTTTTGCAAGGTTTCAGTGTCAGATCACAAAGATTTTGAAAGGTAATGGAAGGTCACTGCTCTCGAGAGTGTTAATGAGTGTAGTCTTTAACGTCAATAGACCTTTCTATGAAGGAACTTAGTCTCAATTTCCATGAGGTCAAAGGGTTTGTTGTTTACATCTTAAAGGTTGTAGACAGTAGAAATGTCAAGCAGGCAAATTTCTAAGAATTAGAAATCATAAGATTATCAATGTGGAAGCTTGGTAATACCTTTACAAAGTATGGTTTTGGCCCTGGATTCATAACTGAAAGTTTCATTTTCCTAACCTAACCCCTTTTCAAGATAGCAAAAAGTGTAAACAAATTACTTACATTTCTGTCAGTTAGCAGTGTAAAACCTCTTAAGAAAACTGAAAGATAAATTCTCCCCTTGAATGTTCCTGAAAATGAATGGAAGCTTTAGCCTTAAGGAACAATGGTAGATTAGCCTCCTCCTTATAATGCCAAGCATTAACAATGCTAATACCAATTTCATGTCTTGTATCATAAAGCAAATAATGTTTACATTTCACAGCAATTATGAACTCCAGTATTTTTGTTGGGGAGGGGGGACAAGAGGGGTATATATCCAGATAGTCAAGGGGCATGGTATACATAATATTTGTTTACCCACATTATTGGGGAGTGGCTTGGCCCCCCCCCCCCAAAAACACCCCTGATTATGAATTAACATTTTGTTTTTAAGAATGGAATGATTCAGAGCTACTAGTTTTGCTTCACATCTCTATTTAAGTTTGAGTTCACTTTGAAGCTTTATCCTTTTTATCATTTCACTCTGTACAATTTCCTGGTGTTTCAATACATTCTCTTCTACTAAACAACTGTGTATCTTAGCCAGGTATATTTGAAATCTACCTTCCTTTCATAGTAAGCAAATTTGTTCTCTGAAATAGAATTGAAAAGCATCAGGATTAAGCATTTCAATCCACCTCTGTTCATTTTAAAAAGGAATAGTGCCAGTTGCGGCCTTATTTATCATTTCTGGTGCTTGTATCCTATTTTGGTTTTGTTGTGGGAGGGGGATTATTTGATTGATGTGAGGGAGTTACAACTTATTCTAAATTACCCAGTTGATATTGTAAGATAAAAGAGTACCACAATTGAGTGTTTGATTCACTCATCTATCTAATTGAATGCTGATGGGTTCTGATGAAGTTGTGTTACCTTTATCTTACAATATTACTTATAAATCATAAGAGGAGAATTTGAAAGTATCTTTTTCTTTTTTACATTAGTTACCTAAATTTACACTTCAGAGCAAATTAAGATCCATCTTGATCTGTGAATTGCTCTAAAAATTGCTCCATTTTTTCTAAAAAAGTTCTTTGACGTTCTTTGTATATTTTGGGCAAAGATGTGAATTGGTTTTGAAAAATTACGTTTTTAGTATCTAAATAAAAAAAGAAAACCGAAGGGAAGTTTTTGTACCCCTCCCAAATTTTCTTGAATTGGCTGTGCTGTAATTTTCTAGTTTTATGAGGCTTTTCTCATCTACCAACCCAACCTCCTGTGCTTTATTGAGATTATATTCTTTGGTGTCAATCATACTATTTTGACAACCACTGGTTGGCGAAGATTGCTAATGAATTGTCCTATCAGTGCCACAAGGATTAAAAGTCTATTTATTACAAAAAACAAAAAAAATCAACCGGACCAATGTGACGATGAAATTCCTTTTGGGGGCATTTGCCCCGTCTTGCCCCCCCCCTTAGTTATGCCACTGCATTCACCTATTTACAGTAGTTTGTAATCCCTATAAATTTGACGTTGGTTATCTTGGGTTTATATTCGAAAGTAATGGTGGATGTAGTTATCATATTATCACAGCATTAAATAGGGGAAGAGCTGCAAAATTTTCACTTTTCAGGAATAAAATAAGTGGAACAAAGAATTTTTTTGCAGAAGAGGGTTTTTTTTTATCTAAGATTATGCCGATTCTCCATTACAGGACAGAGATCTGGGGACATGAGAACGCTGCCCAGTTAGAAAGCGTTCAGCTAGGTTATTTTAAAAGATTGTACGGGTTGCATAAAAATGACCCATACCCAGTTTCTTAAAGGAGACCTTGGACTATGGTCTCTTAAAAGTTATAGGACAGTCCAAATGACAAAATTTTGGCTAAGGGTTGTACAGTTACCCAGTGATAGGTTACTGAAGGCTTCAAATCCCTGTCATCAAAATCCCCTTTCAATGGAATGAAAAAATTTATATTTCTGAAAAACCCCAAGGTATCCATACTTTTTACCCTTCACCCTTTTGGTTGTCACTGAACTTGCATGGTTGGTGAGCAGAGCAAGAACACTACTACAATCAAGAGTCAATGATCCAGTCAGAGTTTTCACAATCCTTAGGGGCTATCACTTCCTACCCTTCAATGCAGAATATGTTCCAGGTCAAAAATTAGTTTTCCTCCCCCTAAAGAGGATTCAAGCTTGCAGTTCTATTTTTAATTAACTGATTAGGGATACAAAGGCTACTTGAGAGATTTTGGGAAGTGATAAGCCCTGAGGATTGTTGAAAATCTGACCGCTCATCAGCCCTTGTTACAACTATCATCCTAATAGTGGAATTATATTTCATGTTTCCTTTCACAAGCTTCCAAGTGATAAGGATCTGAGAAAGGAGTAGCTTGTGAAGATTCGAAGAGATGAAGGTCCCTTGTTCCAAATCTCAGATGCCTACACTAGAGTATGTTCTAGACATTTAAACACTGAGGACTTCTATGCTGGTTTTGCATCTGGAAGAAGAGAACTCACTTCCGTATATGAATGGGGCTGTGCTCTCCTCAACGTCATACTCGTTATGCTAAAGTTTGACTTTCTCACAACTCTTTTTTAAACAATAAAAATTTTAGCGTAAAGAGCAAGGCGTTGAGGAGAGCACAGCCCCTTTTATATACGGAAGCAAGGGTTTGGGGGTGGCAGCCCCCCAACTACACTTCCTAATCCCTGCACGTTTTAAGGTTCAAACGTGTGACTCAGCCTCTTTAACTCTTTAGAAAACGTAGTTTTTTTCAAATAATTTCTGCAAGTTTTTGTACACTTTATTACTTATTATTGCTTGACTAACTGTTAGTTGATCTTTTCAGGATTTAAAGATGGGGGGCTGCCGCCTCCCAAACCCCCGTTTTTGAAAATTCTTGTGTTAAGGCTTTTAATTCCTGAATACTCAAATCAAAAGCACAGTAAGATTTTCTTTTTTCAACTTTTCTTTGAGCATGTGGGTATACGGCATGTTGTCAAAGCAGTGGAGACTTACCTGTAACCTGAAGGCCGACTGTGATATTCTTCTGGAGAAGCCGAAGGATTTAATAGATTGGATTTAAAAAAGAAACTGAGTTTCTTTTTTAAACTTTAAATTCAGTATATAAAAAATTTTCTCTCACAGGGAATCCAACCCGGATCTTCCACCTGACAGTCAGGAACAGCGACCATTGTACCACAGAGACACTAGTTATATTGTTTTAGTCTGTGGTATCTATTTTTGATGCAAGCAAATCCCCACAAAACTTGATATTTGGTTTTTGAAAAATAGGGAAGGAAGGATCGGATTGAGCTGAAATTTTGAGGATAAGCTCCCAGGCCCCAGCAAAACTTATCCTCTAAATTTCAACCCGATCATAAAAAGTTAAAGGGGGGTTGTGGTGGGAAAAATTAACATGGGCTCTTATAGGAAAACGAGGTTTTTCGTAAATATAATTTGGGGGATAATTCTTTCGGTCTGAAAATATCAAAAGGCCCTAACAGGTCGAAGTCCGCTTCAAATGAGTCCTCATTCACCCGGATCCGTTGCCAACTATGGCCTGTAGGTGTGGCTGATAAAAAAAAGAGAAATGAACTTTAAGTGGCTATATTTGTGTTTTGGAAAACAGGGAAGGAGTGATCAGATTGAGCTGAAATTTCGAGGATAAGCTCCTGGCCCCTAGGAATGCTTAATCTCTAAATTTCAGTCCAATTGGACAACGTTAAAGGGGGGCTGTGGTTGGAGGGTTGAAACTTCCAGCCCACTTTTACCCATGAAGATAAAGTCTAGAGGGGGTGAAATTTTGCACGTTTCTTAGTTGGAGCTTGGCCTACAAAATGCGATCACTGCTGTCCCTCTGCAGCCACTAGGACTTGAAATCGCTTAACCTTGTGGTGGGTCTCCTCTGTAGAGGCACAAGTGTTCCTCCTTGATTTTCAAGTTAGAAATAAATAAAGCAAAATCTGAGAGTTCAAGCCTCAGAGATGAGGATAGAGATTTCGTGCATGGTGTACCAAACAAAGAAGAAACCAAAGTACTTGGAACAGTTTTCAACAACAGTTGGAAGAAAATGCAGAAATTAAATTGGAATGAAGTTAGAAGTATTGTAAAAAAGTCAATTTCTCATGGAAACAACTGAATTCTAACTATACACAAGAAGGCTCCGTATTTAATTATTTCTGTATGCCCTATAATATGGTATTCTGCGACAGTTTCTCTACTGAATAAAACAGCATTAAAGGAAATAAAAAGAATAATTTATCAATTTGTACGGAAAATAAAGTACCCAAACAAATTAAAGAAAACAGATTTGAATAGTGGCCGAATTTTTGATCAAAGACCGTTTTTAGTTAGGTTTCTTTTATATATATATATAGGTTAAAAAAAGAATGCTTATATTCACAGGAACTCATAATCACATAATCAAAGGAACTCTGAATCACAAAAATAAAAGGAACTCAAAATACATTACTTCGACATTTACGAAGTGTTGCTTCTGCAACATGGACCGTTACTGAAACTTGAGCGTCAACCAATCAGCATCGCGAAACTCAACTCAAACGTGTTCGCAAAGAAATTTTTTTCCGTAACTGGTGCCTGTGAGGGGTTCTCTTTCGTGGTTTCTGGATACGTCGAAAAAGTTTATCACATTAATCAAAGGACCTCAAATTACAGAAGCTCAGACAAGTATTCCAGATAATGTTGGAAATAGAAATCAGTCAGAGTTTTGACTTCATTTTCCCAAAAAACATTATCAAAAGGTATCCTTTGTATTATTATAACATTTTTTGTCCATAATACAAAGTCACACCATGATAGTCCAGTAATGCCAAGTTGCCCTTGGATCTGATAATAATAGTGGTGGTCTTTTCTCAAGCATGTGAGGTATGGGCATTCAGCTAAAAACTGTTCCTCAGTTTTTTCTCAAAGACTACATGGGCACTTGACTTAAATAATGCCATGTGGGTCTCTTTCGCATTGGTAAAACACACGTCTGTCAGGAGACGTGTCAAGCCAGTACTCAGCTGGTATCACAATCACACACTCTATAACCTCAACGTCCCTTCCTCTTTTTTTCATATTTTTTTGTACATTCAAACAGCAGTTGCTTCATGCGTCCTGCCCCACTTTACAGCTGGGTTTCTATCCAAATTTCTATCTGCAAATACGAAACTGATTTTTTGCTCCAAGGAGTGACCCTTTTCATCACCAAACCGAATTTGCTGGAGGTAAATCAAAACTTACGTGCACAGAACCACGTTTCACTATCAACCTGTCTGCGAGAATTTTTTTTCAATATTTTTGGCTTCTGATGCTGACACTCTTAAGGAGTCTATAACTTGCTGCTGTTTTGGATCAGGATTTTTCAACATGTAACTACCTGTACGCCCATACACAGGAAAATCAGGAAACTCAGCAGCCTTGAACAATGCACTGGTTAAAACACTGAGAATGGTTATAATACCACAAGTAGGATCATCTACTTGTAAATGGTTGGTCAATTTTGACAACACTGGGCATTCCAATAATCTATTCTGAACAAGCTTGGCCTGGAAATATTCTCCTCTTTCGATGCCGTCTTTCAAAAGATCTGCAAGAAAATCCTGTTTTAAAGGTCTACTTAACACAAAAATACAAGTTTTAGCATGCCTTGGACTTCAAACTTAAAGTGCTTGCATCAATCAGGAAATGAGAGAGCCAGCAGCGTAGCCAGGATTTCGTTTGGGGGGGGGGTGTCCGTCTACATAATAAAGTAGTCAAGAAAGCAAAAAATGGTATTAATTGTAGTGATAGATCCGGGATTTACAATGAAAGGAGGGGGGGGGGGGAAGAAAAACACAGTACTACAGCTTCTTGAGCAAATTTAATAATAGTAAATTAAAACAAAATACATTTGTACATTAGTACGGGACGATAAAAAATCGCGAAATAAGTAAAATATGTGCAAAAAATTTTGAGGTTTGAAGTGGTAAATATATCTATTTTGGGCGAGAAGATGGTTTGAAAGCAGTGCTTTCTGCCGCAAAGCAGCAGAAACTTTAGAACTATGTATAACTAAAAAGTGTACTATTCAATATATTTACTTCTTTTACACCTATCTTAGAGGATTAAATTATCTTAAAACTAGTGTTGTGTGAAGAGTCTAAGTTTTAAGAAAATGTCTATAAGAAATGTCATTTTCTATTTTTTTTTTTCTGCTCATAATGAAGTTGGTGAATAGTCAAGGATAAAAAATTATTTTCTGCCATGAAGCACTACATTTTTTGATTTACAACTAAAGCATGCATTTTTTTTTTTTTCTATGAAAAATTAATTAATCTTTTGATCCTTAATGCCTCCCGCCTACAGGACCTAATCTTCTGTGCCAACCATACTATTTTGATGACCATTGGATGGTGAAGATTGCAAATGAATTGTCCTGTCAGTGCCAAAAAGCTTAATTTTTCTGTTAAAAATGCATTTTCAAGTCTATTACAAAACCAATAAAAGAAAAATTCCTCTGGTGCAATGTACCAACCCATCATTAGTTACGCAACTGATGATAAGTTCCAGGGTTTTCGAACAGTCTGGAATAAGCAATTTAAGGCATTACAAGAACGCCGTTGACCCCTTTAGACTGGAAAAATTTCCAATTTTATGGCATTTATGACAAACTTTACCAGATTTCAGAGGGAGGGTGATCACCCCTATCCCCTCTCTAATATACGCTACTGACCGCTGTAACCATGAAAGCCATGTAAAACCTTAGGTAAACTTGTACAACAACCCCTTTTGCTTTATTGGAACTTGTTATCTGTTGTCTTATTCCTTGGCATGTGTCCTGGTAGTCCTGAAGCAAAACTTTTGAGAGGCAAGTCAAAACAGCAACTCACAGCATGCGTCACACAAGTAACAGGTCAGCTACTGCATTCACAATTTCAAGCCAAGACAGATGCCCAAATGAATAACAGAGACAAAAAATGAACGGGGATTTTCTCAAAATTGAAATGTACACATGAGAGCCATCTCAGGATCCTAAGTCCAGGAACAGCTTACATTTGAAGATATAATTTTTAAACATACGTTATTGTTTCTGAGAGTAAAATAAAATTGCTTTTGTGAATCAGATTTACCTTTATAAAAAACCATTAACAAAAATAAACAAAGATTATGTAACAGAAACTCTGTCCTACCTGAAAATGCAGATACAGTCTGGACAAGTGAAAACCTAAGGTAAACAACTCGTAATCTCAGACTGAGACAATCATCTTGACTGATTTATAGGTCATACAGCTGAATTTTTTTTTGAGTTGACGGTCATCCTTCTTAAACTTGGTAACTATCAAGGACCATCACCCGTGATGGTTCACGATCCCGCTTTGTCATGTAATTCCATTGTTGAGACATCTTGATGCAGCTCAGGCAGGCGGGGATTTCTTTGTACTTCAGACTTTGCATCAAACTGATAATTTTCAAGAGCAACACCAGGTGCTTGCAAAAAACACTTCCAGCAATGCATGAACAAGCACTGTTGATAATCTGACTGTCACATGAAAGATAGACTTTGATTGAATGTGGCTTGTCCCTCTTTTTAAAACTGCGATAGCAACTCCCCTTTATCACTAACCCTTTATTTCCAAAAAGTCCTTCCACTTCTAAAATATGCACGGTTTCCAGGTCAATATATTGCTCCACCAAAAAGCTGTAGCTTCTCTTGAGTTGCCAGCTGGCTGAATTTGAAGCTTTGTAATAATCTTCAATAAGATTGTCTGAGATAAGTGGGACAATATCAAGATCTCTGCACCAATGTCACTAAAAAATATGAGAAAATTAGAGTTGACAAATTTTGTACTGTTTTGTTCTTCAAATAGACATAGGCCTCGGTCTAACCAGTTAAACTGAGGAGATTTGAGTATGGTTTTTGGGTATGAAATGACTTTATAAAGGTCGGCGTGTGCTGGAAGAGAAAAACTCCAATGGGCTGCTTAAAAACAGTGGTTGAGGGGGGGGGGCACCAGCTCCAGACTAATAAAAAAAAAAAAAAAACTGAATTGGACGGGGCTTGACAATCTTGGGAAATTTCAGGGGGGCCAGGCCCCTGGCCCCCCCCCTAAACATGCCACTACTTTAAATTATGTTTTTAGGAACTCTGGGATGCTTTTGTGTGACAGACATACAGCAAACTTTTTTTTGGAGATCTGAGATCAGACACCGGAGACCAGAGTGCTAAAAATACAAATTTATGCTCTTCTGTTTGGTGTAGCTTGAGGAAAAGTTAGAAAAAATGCAGCTATCCTGCTGCTGAAGGAAAAGTAGGAGAAAAACAGATTAGGATCAAGGTCCATTTTCAGGAGAGGAAGAGGGCTATTACCATGTGCTGAATTACTGGGAATGGACTTAAATCTCCCTGATAGCTGACCAAAACCAGGGCCAGAACTAGGGGGGCAAAGGGGGCAGCTGCCCTGGGCGCTGAGTTGTGGGGGCGCCAAAGGTGTCCCTTGCAACCCTCCAAAGTTAACTAATGTTTCCAAAAAACATATTTTGATTCTGTTCTAGGGACAGAAACTGAGGGAGAGGGATCCTGAGCTCCTCAAAACCTCAAATGGCGACCTTCTCAGCTAGGTCAACTCATAAATTCTCAGTCACAACACAAACATAACTGAATTTTTCATTAATATGTGCTCACTCTGCAAAACTCACTTGTACTTTTCATTGGATCCAATATGTTCATGGAACAAAAATCAATTCTGGTAATTGATTAATCAAATTTAATTTCACATTGAATTCATTAAATAAAATTAATTTGATTAACTGAATAATTAATTTGAATTCAATTTCAACAACAAGTTCGAATAGCTAATTGCATATAAATAAATCATTTTTTTTGTAATCATAGCCTATACTCAAAATCGATTTATATTTAATAGCAAGGCCCAGGGGCCTTTTCCGGTGCAAGTGTATCCCGGACGGCGGGAGTATGATATTCCTATTCAAATTATTTTTTGTCATAAAAAGAAATATGAGATGCAAATGAAAAAAAATATACATTTTAGTAGGAAGTTTGAAAATTTTCCAGCACTTTGCACCAGAAAATATTATTTCAGAACATCCAATTATTTTATCTACTGGCTAATAAGCAAGAAAACAAACTGACAATATCCTTGAACTAAATTTATAAAATTTGATCCTTTGCAGCAAACTATTAGTTAATGATTATTATATTTGGATTCAGCATGAAATTTTAAATGGAGATGTAGGTCTATTTCTTAGCTATCTCAATATTCCATGAATGGAAAAATTTACCAAAATGTTACCACATGATGCCTGTACAGTTGGAACACAAAATATTGACCTGGCAGGACAGAGAGGAATTTTTAGAAGGGCACTGACCCCAAAACCATCCAATTATCATCACCTTTGTAGCAGAATCTAGCCTAAGTTTTCTTGGTACTGATTCACAATGTTAATTTCTAAGGGTCAAATTTTCCTTAAAAACTGAATTCAACCCAGGTTCTTAGGTCATAAACATGTTAGCATTATTGTAGAGAATATGGCGGATCTTTCTGTGTCACTTTTGTTAACTTCTTTGCCTTTTTTGGCACCTAAATAAATGTTTGTAATTTTCAAGTTGGAGTCCATGATTGGCTGGGCAAAGATATAGGCTCGTACAGGCTAAACCTACTACCCAAGCTCAGGAAAAATAATCCAGAATGCAGGTGATGTACAGCCTTGCTGTTAACAAGATTATCAACAAAATTAACTCACCAGTGCCTTCTGAATTTCAGGAAATTCCATGATAAGTTCCATGTTTGCACAACAAACCTGCCAACAATATGGCCGATTTTCGCGCAGCGTTGCAATTCAGGCGGAAAAACGACGAAGGTCTATATACATTATGTCAGTTCAACATAGGCTGTCGAAAAGCATGCTAATCAAAAGTTATCATGTGCAATGAAAAAGATGATTTATATAACATTTAAATGGAATCTTTATAATACTTAAGAAGATAGCTAATAAAAGGCCATAACATGTTCACGTTTGTACTCCATCTTTGAAAACAAGATTCAAACTAATAATACTTCCATATAATCACACGATATTTATACTTGAAAAAAAAAACAGTATGAAAATATATTTTCCAGCCTGAACATTTTTAACCTTAAGGTCACTACTATAGACTACAAATACAGGTTTAAAATTTGGAACAATAACTGAGTCGTGTTTTAATTGCTTTATACGATGTTCACCCCTTATTGCATACAACTTTGGGCCCAAATATAAGGTGTTTGGATTGCATTATATGATATTCCCCCTGGAGTAATTAACCCGCCTGTACTAACGTGGGAGATGAAAATACCAGATAGAACAGAAATACAACGAAAACATGACTAAATCTCACAACTGATAAGAAAATATTCTATATCACAACTCAAAAACTCTATCAAACAATGGAAAGGTACCCGAAGAAAAAACGAATTACACCGATTACTCATCATCTTCACTGACACTGCCGGATAGGAAACCACATAGGCTATATAATTAGGTAGTTTGAGGCGATCAAACATGAGTCCTCAATTTTTGACATAGTCCTGCTCTCGGAAGACTTTTTAAGTTTTATCTATACACTATCCTATTCATTGTCATCCGGGTTTCAGAAGCTTTTGATGAAGGATCAGATGAAATACGCAACTTGTAGCCGAAAAATAGAATTTCTTTTCTATAATTTCCTAATCCATCCGGGAGATCAGAATTGGTAGTTTTTCTCTGATCCTTTCAGTCTATCTTTATTTTTCCTAATAGCGTCAAAATCAGCTAAATTATTAGCACAGGCAAACTATAAAAAAATATTGGTCGACCATCGACCCCGAACAAATTGCATCATAAATGATTTTTATACCATGTTGTAGAGAGAAAAAAGCTAAACAATATATACAAAGTTGCACATTCTAGGTCGGCACAAAACTTTTTTTTCTTTTCGTGTCAATTTTTTCAACTTAAAAAGAAATGAATTGTCGGTAAATTTTCAGTTTTCTGTATATAAAGTACTGTCTCGATGTAAAATGAAGAGCTAAACCTAAAATGAAAGCAAATTTTATGTACAATGTACCGGAAAAAGTTTTATAATCATCAATATTTGATTTTACCCTTCTCTTCGTTATGACCTCTTTTCACCATACTATCAGAAGGCAACTATTCTGACATAAAATGATGAGCTGATCCAAAATCAAATTGACCTGATGTAGCGTCTACTAGAAAACCCGTTTCATATTCATCAATATTCACTTTTTATTTTCATTTGACAAGTTTCTTTTAGCACTTATTGTCCACCAATTCGTTGATTGTTCGTAAAAAAAAAGTGGGCTGATAAATTACAGTTTGCTCATTTAGAAGACCAGTTAACGCACACAAGGCAGCTACACCACTTTCATTACCCCAGGCAATACGTGGCCATTTTCTGGTTGACGTTGCGCTACACGCTATTCTTCTTTCCGAGGTCTTTCTCGAAGAAAGTTCCAGTGTTGCTGAATCAATTCTGTGACCTGAAGAAATATTGGAACTCAGAAACCTGTACACAAGGGTTATGAAAAAAGAATTGGCCGTTGTGGATATAGAAGGAAACCCTTACCAGGAAAAAATAGTGAGGTCGATCGGTAGGAAGAGACTGAAACTGCTCCAGTTCAGAGACTTGAAACTCAGGTTCCAATACTCTGATATGGTGTCCATACTTTGAAATCTCTTAATAGCCAAACAATCTGGGTCATGGGATCTCCACTATAACCCACCTCTGACATGTTACCTTATTTGGCGGCATCAGGGCACAACAAATACACAAAATCCTGCCAGCTTTACCTCCAGCAAATGGTCAAGATCAAAGAAATCCACCCTGCCGTTAATCAAGCCTTCCAGAATGGGGTGCATGTGATTAGATGTTCTGATATATTCTGGGCTGAGCTCTTCACTGATCTTGTCATTGGGCAGGAGCTTAACCTTTGTCTCAAAACGGCTGGTAGCCTTAATGATGCAAGTAGTATGACAGTGGATCAAAGGTCCTTATGGGTTCTGTCTCGACCAGTCTGATCGGCACTAAATTTTCTGATTGGTGGCATGTCACAAGTTTTCTATGGAACTAGTAAACAACATAAGGAAACGCCGTTGTGGATATAGAAGGAAACCATTTCCTGCAAAAAATTGTAGGATTCGTCGATAGGAAGAGACTGGAACTGCTTCAATACAGAACTTCGAAACTGTGTTTCCAATACTCCGAAATGGTATCCATACTGCGAAAATTCTTACGAGCCGAACGATCTGGGTCGTGGGATCTCCACTTAAAATCCACCTCTAACATGCTACATCATCTGGCGGTAGAACCTTTCTTAGGGAGATGGCCTATCGTGGCTTTGCAACCTAGTGAGAGGAAGTGACCCACTTTCCTGCAGCTTTGGGGGTATTGTAAAATGGGTCGGCAAAGTGTTTGCAGGTGTCTTTCACAGGTAAAAGCTAAATTCCATCAGGTCCTACAGATTTTTAGCATTGAGATCTCTATTGGGTGTTTCAGTTATTAAGCGAAACGGGGGTGGGGTGTGGGCAGTTGTGATTACGGGGAAACTAAATAAATAGTATTGTTAAGTCAGGAAGGAGGGTTGAATTTTCAAAGTGCTCTTTTTATTTAGAGTGTATTCTATCTGTGGGTTGTATTCCATCAAGATTGTATTCTGGTTACCTTGATCGTCAAGAAGAAAGCCTGTCTTGACTTATTTTTTTCTTAGCAGAGTCCCTCACTATTCTATACAAGAAGTATGGGTCACCTTTCCTGAAAGCCTAACCGTTCGTAGTTTTGTTACTAAAGGTGTGGTAGGGACGGCGCATGGCTGATTTTTCGTGACTTACATGTTGGCGAGGCTGCAATTTTTATCCCAAAGCTGAATAATCTCATTTGTGATCCATTACTTCTGGCCAACTTACTGACAGCCAATATGTAGAGAGCAATATCGCAGACAATTCGAGCGTTAACATATCGCAGACATTCGATATCGTTTGCGACAGGAACGACAGACAAAAAAGAAAAATGTTAAAAAAGAAAAGAAACAACGGGGGACATAAAAAAAATATTGCGGCTGGGAGTTGAAGTTGGTGCTGGCCTAAAGGACACCATAGACAGTCAATCATTTTGATCAAAAGCTCCGTCAATCAATTGATTAAAGAATGATTGGCCATTTAGGAACTTGTTTGACGCTTGATTCAAGGGTTGACGGTGATTGATAGAAAGTTTAAATGACTCAATCGGTTCCTAGATGGTCAATCACGCTTTAATCAATTGATTGAAGGAAGTTTTTTGTCAAAATGATTGACCGTCTAGGGTGTTTTTAAAAGTCTCAATTTAGGCTATTCAATCAAACAGAATGAAAATCCTTGCATTGCTTTGATTTTGACGAGGTGTAACGTATCCTTTTTGCTAAAACATAAAATTAAATATTTTATTTATAAGCGGTGACGTGTTTTCACAGTTATATCTTTACATCCATAAAATGGCTGAAGTTTTCTTGTAAAGGTAATTCATACGAGCTTACCCACTTAGCTCTGGTGGTAACGAGACTCCAAAATTTCCCTAGGGAAAAACTTTCCTTTCTATTAACCTTTTCCGAGTGAAATTTCACCGCCGTTGATGAAAACATATTTCCTTAGTATATCAAAGGTTTCTGCGGAAAATTTGTGCTCAATGCTACTTTCACTTTACAAGGTTACAAAGCAGTTTCCAACAAAGTGTACCCAAATATTGGACACAATATACTGACAAATTTAAAATATGTTGAATCTGTTTGATTACTTGTTAAAGAACACAAATAATTAGCCGCTATGGCTTTGGTCAACTCTTTGAGACCAACAACTCTATTTTCAGCTTTATTTTCAACGAGCTCTGTTTTCAGCAAAAGCTGTCACTCTAAAGCATGTATAGTTTTTTTTCTTAACTTGCCAATACACATTTTTTGGTTCAAATTCTAAGTTTCTAATTTCTACTTTGTGAAAATAAGTGAATAGTATCCATAAAATTTATTAACAGAAGAAATATTCAAATTGCGGAACATCCCGTATGGATTTGAAATAAGAAACTATATCAATAGCCTTGAGCTTCATTTGATACGATTTAAGTCAAAACTCATGACTAAATGAAGAAAGTCATTTAAATGTGTTTACCCCAAATACAGACCACCAAAATGGATCCGCTGCTACCTTGTGCAAATCACGAAAGCTATTCTTCCTGGAGCGACTTCAGACCAGTTGCTGTTTTTATTCAGTTTTTGTTTTATTTTCGTTTTCTTAGAGATCATAACTTTTTTATCAGAATTGCACAGTTCGTCTGGAAATGATAAGGCCTATCTAAGCTCGCATTTTACAGCCTTCTAAACTTTTTGATAATAGGATAAAATGTCCTCAGGAACGCAAAAAATACCCTGTGCATAGATTGAGGGTACGAAATTTTAGATGTGGTACGATTTTTAAATATAAATTTTAGTAGACAAGGTTTCATATTAAAACCATAATCACTCAGGAAAATTAAAGATGTGTAAAGTTGTCTGAGCTAAGTCTGAGCTGTAGATAGCCTTGGTGCAAAAACAAGCTTAAACTTGATTTGGCGCGAAAATAAGCTTAATCCTGAACTGATTAAAGCATAATTTAATTAAATCCTGACTCAGTGAGAATACCATATAATTCTTGCCTATATACAAAACGGACTATGCTTCTGAGCAAAAGAAATCCCACCCACTAACTATCTCGGTGTAAATAAGCTCACAGTTCACAATCGATGTGAAAAAAAGCTATGAAAGAATTCGGTGCAAAACCAACCAGGTTTTGTATTCTGTTCAATATCGAGACATTCAGGATTTATTGAGAAAAAACAAGCTAATTCTTGACTCTTAGCAAATATGAGCTAATTTTAAGCTACAAGAGCATGGCAAGTCCTGGCTCAGTAAAAAGCTAGCTAAATCGTACGCAGTGTAGAAAGCAAAGTTCAAACTGCAGAATCTTTGATGCGCTGTAAAACGATTTAGCTCCTGTTTCAAAATGAGTTAATCCATGCTGAAGATAAAATTAATGCAAAAACTGGATCAAATTGCAGAATTTCAGTGACAAAGTTCCGACATAGTGCAGAAGCAAGCTCACTCTTGACTAGCTGCAAATTCGAGCCAATTCTTGACTTGGTGTTAAGAACAGGCTAAGTCTAGGGTACACTTACTCTTATTAAACTATTAATTTTCCAACAAAAAAGTCGGTAGCTATAATCTTGTTCAATTTAGAACCATTTAATGATTTATGATCTTTATGATTGGAGGCAAAGAGTAGGCCGGAGCCCTTATCTCCTTGCCGCCTTGTTTAAGCCCAAAAAATGAGATTTTGTACCTTGTTTGAGCAGGAATTATGCTAGTATTTCAGATATTTATGATTTTAACTTATCACTAGGTTTCAATTAAAAAGACTAAAGCCAATTTCCGGGTAGCTTGATACCTGTGTGACAAATACCAGGGGACTATGGGTAATGAGAATAAATTGTTTTGGAAGGAGCTTACGCCCTGTTTTTAATATTTGCATGAAAGTGCTGTGACCCGGCTCAAGCAAATGGGGTAAAAACTTCGAGCCAAGAGGACTAAGCGGACAATTATTCGGTGTACGCTACTTCCAGGCCTAAGCCACTAGTACTGGGGCGTCCATTGGTTCAAGCACAGCCCTCCCCTAGATTTCAAGCGCATCCCTCTGACGTTACGAAAAACCAGTTTCTAGCTGGCAAGATTCCCACCTTGGCAAGATTCCCACCCTGGCAAGATTCCATGCGCATTCCCTATTTCTAAGTGATATTCCCAGGTGTTTCAATTACCTGGAATGTAGTCGGGTTAATACAAAAGTTCATTTAACAAGGGGAGCTCTTAACCCCTCGAACCTGCACAGCGCAGTCACCTGTTCTGTTAAAGGGAACACACTTGGCAAGACTCTATGACACACCCCTCTGGACTCCAATGACGTCATACGGCTTACCCAGTTTCAAACCGTCAGGTCTAATATTCTGGACGAAATTTTTTGTAACCCTACCACAGGAGACCATGAGGGAACCCCCGCTTTTTACGCAACGACAGCTCACACCTTAAGTAATGATTATGCAACACTTTCACGTAATACTTTTTTTCGCCCGAAACCCCCAAAGCATTTTTTTTCATTAACTTAATGGCGGCACACACTTTATGTAAGGTCAGCGCATCCTGAGCATAGAAGAAGCATCCATCACTGCCAGATAATACCATTTTGACATTTTTCGCCCAAAAGCCTCATGACATTTTCTTTTTTCGGCGTTTCATTTTTCGCTCGAAACACCCTTCATATTTTTTCTTTTTTCACCCCTACTTCTTAACCCCGCCATTCCTCTCCAATGGCTTTGTGCCTTAACTGGAAGGACTAAACTGCTATTCATAGTATTTTGTATCTGAAACCATATTCTAAAATTAACCTATTGCATGACAGCTAAGATTCTCCATCTCAGGCAAACACTAGAATGACATATTACTCTCCCCATTTGACACGATCCAGAAGACATTTACTCTCAAGATATTAAAAAAGGGAAATACAAGTCTTACTTATGCTAAAGAATATATCTTAAAAACACAGACATTGCTTATAAAAGTTTTATTATTTGAAAGAAATTGACTATTAATATTAAAAACAGAGAAAAAGGCCCTTAAAAAACACGATAAAAATAAAGACTGTAAAAGGCGTTATTCCCCTAGTTTCAAATCAACGATACAATTTAGAAACGAATGTGCATTATACGGCATTCCCAACTCTGAAACAGGAGATTCAATATCTGTATAGATTTATTGTATTTCTATAACATTTAACTTTTAGCTTTTCGGCATTCCGTAACTAGAATGATACCTTTATGCCACAATTCAGTTGAAAACCCCTGTACTAAAGAGACAGAGTCTTTTCGAGCGAAAATAGATGTCTTTTTTAATAGTTTATTTTATAGTATTAGCAGCATCTTTTAGAAACAAACGTACCTCACACGGAATCCCCACCTCTGAAACAGGATATTCATTATCTGTGTAGGTTTATTGTAATTTTAAAACATTTAACTTTTAACTTTTTCACCACTCCTTTGGATAGAATGCTTGTTTTATACAACAATTCGCTTGAAAACCCCTGTACTGAAACGACGCAGTCTTTTTGGCTTAAATAAATGCCTATGTTATCAGTTTATTTTATAGCATTAGCAATAGCTTTTAGACGCGAACGTGCCTCATACAGCATTCCCACCTCTGAAACAAAAGATTCAATATCTGTATAGATTTATGCTAGTTCTAAAACATTTAACTTTTAGCTTTTCGGCATTCCTTTGGCTAGAATGCGAGTTTCTTAACACAATTCACTTGAAAACCCCTGTACTCGAGAGAAACAGTGTTTTTTGGCTAAAATAAATGCCTGTGTTATCAATTTATTTTATAGCATTAGCAATACCTTTTAGAAATGAACGTCCCTCATACGGCATTTCCGCCTCTGAAACAGGAGATTCATTATTTCCTTAGATTTTCAGAAATTCTAAGAATATTTAACTTTAAGCTTGGACTCTCAATAAATCCAAAGGGGAGGCATGTTGCATTTATACTTGCAAGTCTATAAACCCTAATTCAACATAACCAATTTAACTTAACCCCCGTTCAACTAAACCTCTGTTTAACCCCACCCTTCTGATGTAGATGTAAATGAGACCCAATTTTATAACCGTGCATCTGAATCTCGTTTAACTGAATCTCCGTTCAACAGAATATCTGATTTTTGCAAAACCTCCCTTTGTCTCAGCCTTCATGCAACCCAAGGGACATTTGTCAACAAAAATATCAAAACACACAAAGGCGGGAAAATTCTATTTCAAGAAATTCTTGTTCCAACCCATCCTGCGCACTGGTGGGGAGTTTGGTCAGTGTCAACTCGTTCCGGTGACGGAATCTAGACTTTGGCTAGGTAATAAAGGAGGTTAAAAATGGTCTTGCTCGAGATAACTTAGAAAGTAGTAATAATAGGGAAACTGCCTTAGAATTTCATTCGTAGCCCTCTGACGCCACAGCACACCTGTTTCTAGCTGGCAAGATTTCCACCTTGGCAAAATTCCCTCCCCAGCAGTATTCCCACCCTGGCAAAATTCCTACCGTGGCAAGACTTCCACCCTGGTAAGATTCCACGTCCTGGCAAGATTCCCACCATGGTAAGATTTCCGCCCTGGTAAGATTCCCGCCTTGGCAAGATTCCTACCCTGGGAAGATTCTCACCCCTTTCAGACCCCCTGGGATTCCAAGCATTCTCTTATTTCTTCTATATTGAAATGATTCCTAGTCATTTTTTTTGGTACATTTTTTTCCTGAAGACGGTCCGTAACCAGTTCTAATAGGAACGACCCCATTGTATCTCATAAGCTATAGGGTGAATCGGGGAAAGTCCGACAGTGGGGTAAGTCCGATACCGGCCTTCAATTTGTCTATGGTCCATTGTATCTGTGGGAGGCTTTCATATTTTCTTCCATAATAGTAGCAGTAGGCAACAGTGCCATCAACTTCCGGCAGAGTTAGCACGCCTTCTGTTCAGAGGGTTTTGAAGCTTTTTGGATGGCGTGTTTTTAGGAACACAGGTAACTGACTTTACTTTAACTTATGCAGATTATAAAGTAAGAGAGATAGAGAATTTTTTTTTCATTTCTTAGAAACTAGAAGACCAGAAGCATCGTCCTGATTTTTTAAAACCATCTAATGTTATGAGTTGAACAGATAAGAGAGATGTCGGTCTTACCCCTGATAAAGCCCACCAGGGGAAAGTCCGACAGGCCGGTCTTACCGCCAATGGGGGAAGTTTGGCAGGGGTGTCGGACTTACCCCATGTTACCAAAGATCGATCTTTTAAATGGTGGAGCAGATTCTAAGCTGTAGATAATAAAGGCTGAAGCCAGTAACCATCCTTAGATGGCTCTACTAACTTAGTGGAATGTAGTGTTGTGTTGATCATTCATGTTTTGCAGTTCTGTGCCTGCTTTCGTTTATCTTTCTCCCTTGTAATTTTTTTTTCGTCTTAACCTTTACTTGTGACCTGCCGTGCAAAAAGTGTAGCAAAGTAGAAATGCTACTTGGCTTGTATCAAATTTGTTGGCAGATTTTGTCTGAAAATACCCTTTTTACATATAAAATAATTTTTGCTCAAAGAAAAGGTGTCAAAACACAAGTCGTACTCTGCCATGCAAAAAGTGGGATAGCATAGTAGCAATGCTAGTGGACATTTTTAATGGACTATAAAAATTTGTTAGCATTTTTTTTCAAAAATACCAGTGCTTCCACTATCCCCGAATTTTTTGGGATTTCCCCCAATATCTGGCTTCTCATTAACATTATCAAAATCGGTTCTCCAGAAACCCTCTTTCTTTCAGGGTTGCCACCGCTAGTGATTTATCACTGATGACAATTCACCCCTAGTAGCTATGACTTTCACTTGACTTGACATATTTTTTTTCACTACTTTCAAAAGTTTATGTCTCAAGTATTTACTACACATCAAAACCAGACATAGATCATTGAATTACTGACCTTTCTTCTTATGCTAGTAAAAGTATACTGACCTTTTTATTGTTGTAGTACAGTGATCAATGAATATTAAGAATGCAGTTGGGTGTGTATTATTTTTATAATACCAATATCATTGGAGTGTACAACTCAATCCATAAACTATCAGCAGTAAGCATCATACTGTATACTTGAGACTTTGAATATTATACACCATTAGCAGTATTAAAATAAATATGAGACAGTACTTGAATATGATTAAATATGATTCAGAAAACTATTGATATTTCTAACCGAAAGCTATACTAAGTTACATTTGTTACTTTTCTGCAAATTTTACCTATAGAAATACTTTTTGCTCAAAGAAAAGCTGTCAAAACACAGATTTTGCTGCTAAAGTGTTGGCAGCTTTTGGAATTCTTTGCACACCTGCTTGTGACAGATTTTCGAATACATTCATCAATTCATTCATAATTCCCCTTCGAATAAATTCATCCATTCATTCATAATTCCTTTGTCTTTTCTAGATGCCTAGAAATTATGTTCAGAAAACACAACGCGGGGTTGGTGGAACATATGATGCAACTCAGCTACAAAACGCGCGAGCAGAGATATCTTCAAAGAGAATGTCTATGCTACAGGCTTCGAAAGTATTTCAAATACCGCGCACTACCTTGCATGACCATCTTATGAAGAAGACACAAGTAAAAAAACCAGTTTCTGCTGGAGGGAGGAGCCAAGAAATTCCTGCTGAAATAGAAAAGGATATGGCTCAGGGTCTCCGAATACTTGAAAAGTGGGGCATAGGTCTCAGCAAGCAGGAATTTTTTGACCAAGTCCAAGAGGAAAATTCAGGCACATCTTTTGACCAAGAGCAAGAGGAAAATTCAGGCACATCTAAAGTCACAACCACCGTCAACACTGAACTAGAAAAAATTACCTTTTCTGTTACCATTAGTCCAAGGAAGTTGCTTGGCAACCAATCAAAAACTTTTGAAGAGATTCTTCTTGACTCAATCAAGCGGCCCGACCTACCATCAGTTTCAGGAATAGAAAAACGGAAGAAAATTGCAAGAGAGGCAGAAGTGATAACATCAAAAGAACATCTAGAGGTGCTTAAGAGGGAAGAAAATCTGAAAGCAAAAGGCAAAGGGAAGAAGAAAAATTCAGATGGGAAGGGTATAAAATCGAAAAAAAAAATTCTTCCTAAGAGGGAAGCCAATAGAGATATGGGTGATAGCGAATCAGACATCACCCTTGAACTTGGCTCTGATGAGGATGATCAGAGTATTCAAGATACTATTCAAGAAAGTGACAGTGATGACAAGGAGACACCCAGTAAGCAAAAGATTGTTCCCAAGCTAAATGAGCACTATGCAGTTAGACACGATGCCAGGAATGACGAACAAGGTTGGTACATAGGAAGGGTTCTAGACTTTCCTGACGAGGGAAAAGTTAAGCTCAAGTTTCTTCACTGCTTGAGCCTTGCCACCTACTCTTTCAATTGGCCAAAGACGATATCGATACTGTGGATGACAAATACATTTTTGCAGGACCAGTAAACTTAGTGGGAACCGGACCATTTGAAATACCCCAAATCCGTCAGGTTATTGTATCGTACAAGGCAGTTACTGGCAAGTGTCAGTAGATCTTTGTTTTATGCCCATACACGTAAGCTACAACATATATTAGTAACTTTTTGTATCTGAAGTCAAAGCATAATTTGTGTGATATGTTTTTCTTTTTTAAAATACAAGAAATCATTTACATTTAGTGATTTGTACACCTTGGCTATGATACTTGTAATGTTTATCTGTCGGGTAAGTCTGACACTGTTGGAGTTATCCCAAAGCAGCAGAAAAAAGTAGGGTCTGACCTTTTGATGCCAGTCAGTTTGACATAAAAATTGCTTGCTTATGGACTTATAGTGATTCCTTGATGCCCTATAAGATGGTGAAGTCATATCATTTTTGACATATTGTTGAAAAAAGCTAGAAGGGTACGTTGCAGTTCCCCCAAAGCTGGGGTAAGTCCAACATAGCAAACTGCACCAACTTTGAGACCTGGTGATGGGTTGCAAGTACAGCATATGGGAAAATCAGAAAGTGAATAATATGGGAAACTGCTGTAAAAAAAAAGGTGGATAGAAGATGGTATGAGATACTCATAAAAAAAAATCTTGAGAGTCAATTTAACAAAAAAAACATGTTAAGGTGTCGGACTTTCCCCGATTCACCCTACTAAAAGAACCCCATAGGGTAATCTCCCAAGCATGGCACCCGCGGGGTTACTATGTAATAACGGTGGTGCACATCTTAAGAAATGACACTTAGTGAGAGAAGTTTGAAGATAAGTGGTTCATCTTGCAAGAAGAGTAGATACCAAAACCATTAAAAGGTATGCTTATGACCTAGAGCGGAATGGCATTGTCAAACTGTTTTCACACCGGAACCAGCCCTCCACATGACACCAGCCCTCTAGGACATTTTCAAACTTTTTCATTCCAAAATTAAACTTTTGGAATCTAACTGACTAACTGTTAACTGATAAGGGTTTTTATTTAAATAAAACAAATAAATAAATCAACTACCAGAAGCAAACTTGTTTAGGATATACACCCTTCAGAAAAAAACCCTTATATATACATCGCTACCAACAACGCAAAACAATAAATAAATAAAAAAGAAAAGAGTGAATAAAAAAAGCGCAGCACAGCCTCCTCCATCTTAGTGCAACTTTTAAAATAAAAAACCAAACCACAACTAATTATCACCGTTCTCTCACTACCACCCTCACATAACCACAATAAAGAAAAAAACAAAATACAACTTACAGACCGCTGAAGAGAAAATCGCTAAGAAATAATATACTCACTAAAACACAGAGATTTTAAACTACTCCTAAAACTAACAATATTTTATTCAACTAATTATTCATTTGGTAAACTATTATAAAACCCTGGTCCCATATGACGGATAGAGAATAATGATCTTCGAGTTGAAGCCTGAGGTCGTCTTATCTGGGATGCTGTTCTGGTTGAGTATTCATGGACGTTACATCCAGCTACGAACATTTGACCGAAACATTGTGGCTATAATCCACGCTCATATTTAAACAAAAAAAAGCTGAATAAAATTTAGAAACTCCGTGTAAAGGCAGAATATGTCGTTCAACATATCTCCTTCTCACTGATGCACCTTTTTTATCACCTAAAAGCACTCTAATAGCTGAGTTCTGCATCGCATGAAGCGGAAGTAGATGTGTCGGGAAAGTACTCGACCAAACGACATTACAGTACAAAAGGTACGGGTGAACAGTCTAAAAATGCAAAGACCTTATTACATAACAAGGGAAAAAATTCTTCAGCTTTCTCATAATCCGAAAATTCCTTGCAATATTACTACTTAACAACTCTATATGGGGTTTATAACTTAAATATTCATCTATCAGGACACCAAGGTACTTGACAGTCTTTAGTCGCTGGATTAAAGTATCAACAAGTCGAAGCTCATTAATCCATGGATAGTAATTGGTTTTTTTTCCAATTAAACAAATTCTTATAAACAGGTTGTTTAATTTCTTCTAAATTAAACAACCTTTTGTTTTTTTTTCTTTTTTTATACTTGAACTGTGGGGGCCCAATATTTCAGTGCTAGAACATGTTACTCCAATGCAATTCACCCCACAGAGTATTTAGGACACTTCTCAGGCTTTCCTTGTCGCGCTAATGATTTTAAAGGTTGACCGCGATTTCTACACTTCGCCCTTGATTTCTACGGCGATCTTGATTTCTAGGGTTACCCAGATTTCTATAGTATACTCTGTTTTTTATGAAATAGTCAGGGTTTCATTTTTCTACTAAGGATTGCATAGAAGTTGACCATGATTTCTACACTTTGATCACAATTTCCATGGTGTGGTCTTGATTTCTATGACTTGGTCCGGAGTTCTGGGGTTGACTCTATAATTTAGATAAGTACCTTAAGATTTTTTTTAGAATACCCTGCCATTCTGGGCTTTAATATTTCATAGCGATAAGACACAATCGTCTCTCACTGGTTGCTTTGTAAGAACGTTAGGGAATATGATTTTTAACCCTGGAACACCAAGCATTCTTGGGTTTAATATTTCTTGACAATAAGTGATAATCACACTTTGATAACCCTACGACACCAGTCATTATCAGTGTAAGCATCTTCTAACATTTGAAAAATACAAACACACACGAACACTCACACCCAAAAACACACAGACAAACTTTCTTAGAAGTAACAATTTTTTGTTTATGCTAACAGGTTTTCTGACAGAAGTAGCAAGTTTTCCTTAACACTAACAAATTTTCTCTTCAAAGTAGCAACTTTCCCCCCTAAAACTAGCAAACTTTTACTTGACACTATCAATTTCTCTCAGAAGTAACAGGTAATTTCTTAAAAAAAACAAATATATTCTAATAGGACCAAGTTTTCCATCAATGATAGCAAATTGACAAATGAAACTCAGAGAGGAGAGAAAGTAACAAAATGAAAAATAAAATCAAAAAAGGGTGAAAAAACGAGGATTTTGTCAGCCAGTGGCGAAACCATGAATATTAAAATATAAGCAAATATTTGGACAAGTACCTCCGTCAAGTCGTCCTCAGTGATAAAAAAAAAATAAAAAAAAAACGAAAATACAACCTTTTCAAAGTTGACCTAACCAAGAAAGAACACACACTGAATAAAACCAGGCATGAATGAATAAAAACGAATCTAACAATAAATTTGGGCAATGATCTTTCGCCGTGCACTAATTTTAGCTGGTCTACAATTTCGGTTTTCATTAGATATGCAAACTGGTTCTTTTAAGTTATTTCGGGTGAAAATATTGATTGAGTCCTTCAAGATTAAACTGTCGTAAATTGGGCTTAATGAAATATCTCCAGTATCTCTATTTATTGCTAAATTTTGGTTCATATATTTTTTATCTCAATTACCTCTTTAAAAGTTTGTGGTACGCCATTTACAGTTTATATTAAGGTTGCCTCTTCAAACAGACTAGATGGGCGGATTTACGAAAATATACGAAGCCAAAGCCGAATCAAAGTTGTCATTGTTATTTTTTAATCTCAAGGACTTATCTATTGAAATTTTGTGCTCATACAAACGTTCACCTAGTTGTTGATGGGTCCTACCAATGTAAAATTTTCCACAAGAACACGGGATTTTGTAGACACCACTACCCAGTACAGGGTCTGTTTTATCCTTTCCTGAGTTGAAAAAGTGTTCAACTTTTAGTTCGGGTTTGAAAGAAACAGAGAGATTATGTTTTTTTTATAAATATTCCAAGTTTATCTCCAAGTTTTGGGATGTATAGTAAAACAATGAAAGTTTTTTTCTCAATTGACGATCTAACTGAATCAAGGAAGATAAGCTTCCTATTTTGTTCTTTTATCTTTTTAATCGTCTATCTATTATATTTTCAATGAGTTTGATGGGGTAACCATTGCAGAAAAGTATATCCTTGACATAATTTAATTCAGAATTTATATGATTACGGGAACAAATTTGTTAAACTTTGTCGACTAAAGAGATTATTACCCCTCTTTTCACAGAAGAAGGGTGAATGGATAAAAAATTTAGGCATCAATAATTATGAGTTGTGTTTTTGTGCATAGAGAATACAAGGATATGCTTAGATTCTATAAACAAAACACCCAAAAAAGGCAGCGCTCCTGAAACTTTGAGTTCTACAGTGAACTATAGATTAAAATCAAAAGAGTTTAAATATGCAAAAAAAATCTCTTACAGAGTCCTGTCCATGTTCCCAAACAGAAATGATATCATCAACAAAACGGAACCAGATAGAGTGTTTTAAGTGGAAAGTATTCAAAGCAAACTGTTCTATTAAATCCATGTAAAAATTTGCCAAATAAGGAGACAAGACAGTGCCCATGGATAAGCCCATTATTTAAAGAAAAAATTTGTTTCGGAATTTAAAATACGAGGAGAACTTGTTGCAAAGACGGACAAGGGTCATTATTGTATCAATTTCCAAAGTTTTGTAATCTGACCTAGCTGAATTTTCCTATAATTTTCTTTGTAAAGCCTGCTCACATTTATGGACATCGCATGAAGTGTACATAGAAACTGCATCAAAGCTAGATAAAACGGTATTTTCTGTTTTATTTTGATTTTTTAACTTCTAAACAAGATATAAGGAATTTTTTATGAAAGATTTCTGTGTGCTTAAAAGAGGGTTTGAAATAGTGGCTAAGAAGCTTCCTACACCCGTAGCTTGAAAATTATACCACGCTACGATGGGATATAACGGACTATCTTTCTTATGGATTTTAGGCAGACCATAAAATTTAGGGGCTGAACAACCTTTGCGATAAAATTTTCTGTACATTTGAGAGGTAAATAGTCTAGTATCTTTTAAAATTCCTAAAATCTTTATCTTTTAAATTTGTCATGTATAACCAGTGTGGTCTAAGAATGTATTTGATAGCAAATTTCTCATAAAATTAATAATTTTGATAATGATAACAATTTTTTCGTCAGAAGTAGCAAGTTTTCTGTAAAAGATAACAAATTTTCTTAGAAGTAACAATTTCATGTTTGTGATAACAAATTTTCTGTAAGAAGTAGCAAGTTTTTGTTAGCACTATCAAATCGTCTCATTACATTATCAACTTTTTACTTAATACTAGCAAATTGTTACTTAACACTATAAAATTTTGCTTAGAAGTAACACTTTTTTTTCTTAGCAGTAGCAATTTATTTTTTCAATAGCACCAACTTATCCGTCAAAGACAAAATATTTTTCTTAAGAGTAACATTTTTTTGTCACTGATAACAAGTTTTCTATTAGAAGTAAAAAGGGTTTCCAGCAAATATAACAGGTTTTTCTTAGAAGTATAAAAATTTTTTGTCTGTGATAACAACTTTTCTGTCAAAAGTAACACGTTTTCCTTAACACAAACAACTTTTCTGATCAAAGTAACAACATTGTTCCTTAATACTAACAAACTGCTACTTAAAACTATAAAATTTGTCTTAGAAGTAGCAGGTCTTTCTTAATAGTAATTTTTTCTAATAGCACCAATTTTTCCGTCAAAGATAACAAATTTCTCTTAAAAGTAACAATTTTTGTCAATGATAACATGTTTTCTGTTAGAAGTAGAAGGTTTTCCAGCAGAGATAACAAATTTTTCTTAGAAGTAATAGTTTTTTCTCTTTTATAAATACAACTTTTCTCTCAGAAGTAGCAAGTTTTCCTTAACACTAACAAATTTTCTCATCGAAGCAGCAACATTTTTATTAATGCTAACAAACTTTTATTTAAAGCTATCAAATTTATCTTAGAAGTAACCATCTTTTCTTAGCAGTAACAAATGTTTTCGAATAGCACCAACTTTTCCGTCAAAGATAACATATCTTTCTTAAACGTAACAATTTTTGTCAAAGATAACAAGTTTTCTGTTCGAAGTCAAAGGTTTTCCAGCAAAGACAACAAATTTTTCTAAGAAGTAACAATTTTTTTCGTTTATGATAACAACTTTTCTGTCAGAAGTAGCAAGTTTTCCTTCACACTAAAAAATTTTCTCATCGAAGTAACAACATTTTTCCTTAATACTAAAAAACTTTTACTTAATACTATCAATTTTATCTTAGAAGTAACAGGTTTATCTTAACAGTAACAATTTTTTTTCTAATAGAACTAACTTTTCCGTCAATGATAACAAATTTTTATTAAAAGTAACAATATTTGACAATAATAACAATTTTTCTTTTAGAAGTAGCAAGGGTTCCGTCAACACACGGTCACACGGTTCCGTGTGACTAACAAATTTTCTCTTCAAAGTAACAAATCTTTCATTGATACTAACAAAATTTTTATTAATACTATCAAATTTCTCTTAGAAGTAACAGCTATTTTATTAACAGTAACAGGTTTTTTCTAATAACACCCAGTTCTCCGTCAATAATAACAAATTTCTCATAGAAGTAACGATTTCTTGACAGTTGTAACAATATTTCTGTTAGAACTAACAAGTTTTCCATCAAAGATAACAAATTTCCTCGGAAGTAACAATTTTTCTTCGTTTACGATAACAACTTTTCTGTCAGAAGTAGCAAGTTTTCCTTAACACTAACAAATTTTCTTATCGAAGTAACAAATTTTTCCATAATACAAACAATCTTTTACTTAACACTGTCAAATTTCTCTTAGAAGTAACAGATTTTTCTTAACCATAAGAAAATTTGCTAATAGCACTAAGTTTTCCAGCAAAGATAAAAAAAATTCTCTTAGAAGTAATAATTTTTTCATCAGTGTTAACAAGTTTTCTGTTAGAACTAGCAAGTTATCCAACAAAGATAACAAATTTTTCTTAGAAGTAAAAATTTTTTCGTTTATGTTAACAAGTTTTCCTTCAGAAAATGCAAGGTATCCATAACACTAACAAATTTTCTCATCGTAGTAGCAACTTTTTTTTTATACTAACAAACTTTTACCTAATACTATCAAATTTCTCTCAGAAGTAAATTTTCTTAACAGTAACAAATTTTTCTAATAGCACCAAGTTTTTCGTCAAAGATAAAAAAATTCTCTTAGAAGTAACAATTTTTTCATCATCGATAATAACTTTTATGTTAGAAGTAGTAGGTTTTCTATCATAGATACCAAATTTTTTCTTAGAAATAACAATTTCTCGTTCAGGATAACACGTTTTCTGTCAGAAGTAGCAATTTTTCCTTATCATTAACAAATATTCTCTTTAAAGTAACAAGTTTTGCCTTGATACTAACAAACTTTTGCTTAACATTATCAAATTTCTCTTAAAAGTAATAGGTATGTTCTTAACAGTTTCTCGTCAGTTATAGCAAGCTTTCTGTTAGAACTAGCATGTTTTCAATCAAAGATAAAAAAATTTCTTAGAAGTAACAATTTTTTTTCGTTTATGATAACGTGTTTTCTCTCAGAAGTAGCAAGTATTCCTTAACACTAACAAATTTTTATATCGAAGTAACAATTTTTTTCTTAATACTAACAAACTTTTACTTTACACTATCAAATTTCTCATAGAAGAAACAGGTCCTTAGTATTTGCTCTTCAAAATTTTTGAGGATGAGTAGTCTTTTCTAAGGACAATACTAATAAGCAACATGTATCAAGAGGGGTTAATAAACCAGACTTTTTAAAAAAGAAGAAAAAGGTTTCTAGAGATTCATAAGGAAGTCTTGGAGAAAACTCGGGATGTGTTTTGTTCCTTACCATATATACCTGGGCTATGTGAAAAATTTAAAAGAATTTTACAGAGTAATGGTCTAAGGGTATCTTTAAAGAGCAATAATATTTTGGGTAGTTTTCTAAATTCTGGGAAGGATCTAACTTCATTGGGGCAAAAAAGTAGGGTTTATCAGATTTCATGTACTTGCGGAAGCTCATATGTGGGACGTACTAACCAGAGTTTGAAAATGAGATTATTACAACATAAAGATTCTATTTCTTTGGCTTTAAAGCAAGATTCTAAGTCTGAAGATGTTACTTCAGCCCTTTCAGAACGTATTTTCAATTTTCCAGACCATTTTATTTTGTTCGAAAACGTCTCTTTGATTTCTAGGGGTTGTGGTTTAAAGCAAAATTTCATGAAACTCTTGAAATAAAGAAAATCTTATTCAAGAATATTGCTTTGAATTGGGACACAGGTGAATTTGGGCTGAACTCTATCTATGATAATTTATTAAAATCTGACAGCGTAAAGATCAATACACCCAATGCAGTTTACCTTTGTCAAAATATTATATCATTGAAAGCTAATGAACCAAATCCAAGAGGGTTCTAAGAGACTAGCTTCCGCCTTTGCTTTGAAAAGAAATTAGAGACTTAAACAATATGTAGTTTTATTTGATATCGTATATAAACGTTTGTTTTAAATTGTTTAGTTTGACCGATGACGGTCACTGTGTTTGTGACCGAAATATCTTGTATTTTTTGTGAATTTCTATACACTGTCTATTAAAAAGAATTTTATCCCTATTTTGAACTTTTATTTTTTACAGTAACATTTATTTTCCAATACCACTAAGTTTTCCATCAAAGACCATCAAATACTTAGAAGTAACAATTTTCATCAGTGATAAAAAGTTCTTTGTTAGAACTAGTAAGTCTTTTTTGTCAAAGATAACAAATTTTTTCACAGAAGTGTCAATTTTTCGTTTACGATATCAAATTTCTCTTAGAAGTAGCAAGTTTTCCTTATAATTAACAAATTTTCTCATCGAAGTAAAAACATTTTCCTTAATACTATCAAACCTTTACTTAACACTATAAAATTTTTCGTTTCAGTTAGGTTCATCCAACTTAGGTTAACATGAGCGCTCAAGTTAACGAAAAATTGTTACTTCTAAGAAAAATTTGGTATCATTGACAGAAAACCTGCCACTTCAAACAGAAAGTTTTTATCGGTGATGAAAATTTTTTTACTTCTAATAAAAATTTGTTATCTTTGACGAAAACTTGGTGATATTAGAAAAAATTTGTTACTGTTAAGAACAACCAGTTACTTCTAAGAGAAATTTAATAGTCTTAGACAAAAGTTTGTTAGTATTAAGGATAAAGTTGTTACTTCGATGAGACAATTTCTTAGTGTTATGGATAACTTGCTACTTCTGACAGAAAGCCATCTTTGTTGGAAAACTTGCTAGTTCTAACACAAAACTTATTAACACTGATGAAAAAATTGTTACTTCTAAGAGAAGTTTTTTATCTTTGATGGAACACTTGGTGCTATAAGCAAAATTCTTACTTTTAAGAAATATTTGTCACTTCTAAGAGAAATTTGATAGTGTTAAGTTAAAGATGGCTAGTATTATGGAAAAAGTTGTTAATTAGATAAGACAATTAGTTAGTGTTAAGGAAAATTTGCTACTTCTGACAGAAAAGTTGCTATCATAAACGAAAAAAATGTTACTTCTAAGAATTTTTTTTTATTTTTAATGGAAAACTTATTAGTTCGAAATTTGTTATCATTGACGGAGAACTTGGTGTTATCATAAAAAAATTGTTACTGTTAAGAAACTAGCTGTTACTTCTAAGAGAAATTTGATAGTGTTAAGTAAAAGTTCTATAGTATTAAGGAAAAATGTTTTTACTTCGATGAGAAATTGTGTTAGTGTTAAGGAAAACTTGCTACATCTGACAGTAAAGTTTTTGTCACAAACGAAAAAAATTGTTACTTCTAAGAAAAATTTGTTATCTTTGCTAGAAGACCTTCGACTTCGAACAGAAAACTTGTTATCATTGAGAAAAATGCCTACTTTTAAGAGAAATTTGTTATCTTTGATGGAAAATTTTGTACTATTAGAAAAACATTGTAAATGTTAAGAAGGACCTGCTACTTCTAGGAGTAATTTTATAGTGTTAAGTAACAGTTTGTTAGTATTAAGGGAGAATGTTGTTACTTCGATGAGAAAATTTGTTAGTGTTATGGAAAACTTGCTACTTCTGACAGAAAAGTTGTTATCACAAACGAAACAAAAATTTACGTCTAAGAAAACTTTGTTATCTTTGCTGGAAAACCTTCTCCTTCTAAGAGAAAACTTGGTGTCAGTGATGAAAAAATTTACACTTTTAAGAAAATTGGTTATCATTGCCGGATAAGTTGGTGCTATTACAAAAAAAAATTGTTACTGTTAATAATAAAACCTGTTACTTCTAAGAGAATTTATAGTTTTAAGTAACAGTTTCTTAGTATTAAGGAAAAAGTTGTTACATCGATTAGAAGATTTGCTAGTAGTAAGAAAAACTTGCTACTTCTGACAAAAAAGTTGTTATCATAAAAAAATTGTTACTTATAAGAAAATTAGTTTTTATTTACAGAAAAATTGCTACTTCTAACGGAAAAATTGTTATCATTGACAAAAATTGTTAGTTCTATGAGAAATTCGTTATCATTGATGGAAAACATGGTGCTACTAGAAAAAATTTGTTTCGGTTAAGAAAAAACCTGTTACTTCTAAAAGAAATTGATAGCGTTAAGTAAAGGTTTGCTAGTATTTGGCTGAAAAAGTTGTTATTTTGAAGAAAGAATTTCTTTGTCTTAAGGAAAACTTGTTACTGCTTACAGAAAACTTGTTAACATAAACATTAAATTGTTGCTTCTAAGAAAGTGTGTGTGTGTTTTTGGTTGTGAGTGTGTGTGTTTGCGTGTTACTATGTTTCAAATGTTAGAATACGATTACAATAATAGTGACTGGTGTCGTAGGTGTAGTAAAACGTGATTATTGCTTATTGTCAAGAAACATTATACCCAAGAATGCCTTGTGTTGCAGGGAAAAAAATTATATTTCCTAACGTTCTTACAAAGCCTCAAGTGAGAAGCAATTGTGTCTTATCGCCTTGAAATATTAAAGCCTAGAAAGGCAGTGTATTCCAAGAAAATCATAAGGTACTTATCTAAATGATAGAGTCAACCCTGGAACTCCAAACCAAGTAAAAAAAAACAAGAGCATACCATCGAAATTGTGATCAAAGTGTAAAAATTATGGTCAACTTCCATGCAATCCTTAGCAAAACAATGAAACCCTGACAATTTTATAAGAAACAGAGCAAATTATAGAAATCACGGGTAATCCTAGAAATCAAGATCACCGTAGAAATCAAGGGCAAAGTGTAGAAATCGCGGTCAACATGTAGAATCATTAGCAAGACAAGAAAAGCTCGAGAAGTGTTTTAAATACTCTGTGGGCGTGAATGGCATTGGAGTAATATGCTCTAGCAATGGTATATTTAGCCCCCACAGTTCAAGTGAAAAAAGAAAAAAACAAAAGGTTCTTTAATTTAGATCCCAGAAATTTATTTTCGGAACGAAAAAGGTTGAAAATGTCCTTGAGGGCTGGTGTCATGTGGAGGGCTGGTGCCGGGGTGAAAACAGTATGGCAGTGCTACTCCACTCTGGGTCATAATTATAATTTTTAATGGTTTGGGTAGCTACTCTTCTCACAAGATGAGCAACTTGTTTTCAGACCTCTCCCATTAGGTCTTATTGCTTAAGATCTGCTATTGCTTAAGAAGTGTTTTAGATGCTCTCTGGGCGTGAATGGCATTAGATTAATATGTTCTAGGAATGAAATATTGAGCCCCCGCAGTTCAAGTGAAAAAAGAACAAGAAAAAAACAAAAGGTTGTTTAATTTAGATTCAAGAAATTTACTTTCGGAACGAAAAAGGTTGAAAATGTGCAAGAGGGCTGGTGTCATGTTGAAGGCTGGTGCCGGTTTGAAAGCAATATGGGAGTGCCATTCCACTCTAGGTCATAATTATACTTTTTAACGGTTTTGGTAACTATTCTTCTCACAAGATGAGCAACTTATCTTCAAACCTCTCCCATTACGTGTTATTGCTTAAGATTTGCAGCGCCGTTATTACACAGCATCCGCATTTGTGCGGTTCTCGGGGGATTCCCCCATGGGGTCCTTTTAGTCTAGCTTGTGAGATACAATGGAGTCGTTCATATTAGACCTGGTCACCCAAATCCGGAGTATATTACAGAAAAACAATGTACCAAAAAATGACTAGACATAATACCAATAGAGAAGAACGAATAGAGTGCGTGGAATTTTGGGTGGTCTGCAAAGGGTGGTAATCTTGCCAGGGCGGGAATTTAGCCAGCGTGGGAATCTTGCCAGGGCAGAAATCTTGCCATGGAGGGAATCTTGCCTAGGCGGAAAATCTTGCCAGGGCGGGAATCTTGCCAGGTTGGGAATCTCGCAGGGCGAGAATCTTGCCAGGGTGGGAATCTTGCCTGGGCGGGAATCTGGCCAAGGTGAAAATCTTGCTAGCTAGAAATAGGTGTGTCGTGACATAAGATGGCTGCTCTTTGAATTGTATGGTATTTTCCCTATTATTACTACTTTTTAAGTTATCTCAAGCAAGACCGTTTTTTAACCTCCTTTATCGCCAAGCCAAAGTCCAGATTCTGGCCCCAGAACGAATAGACACGGACCTAACTCCCCTGGAGTGCAAGGGATGGGTGGGAACAAGAATTTCTCAAAATAGAATTTTCTCGCGTTTGCGTGTTTTGATATTTTTGCTAAAAACATTTCTTGGGTTGCATGAGGGCTGATACGAAGAGAGGCTATGCGAAAATCAGACATTCTTTTGAACGTGACTCAGTTAAACGGGATTCAGATGCAGGGTTATAAAATTGGGTCTCATTTACATCTACATCAGAAGGGTGGGATTAAACAGAGGTTTAGTTGAACGGGGGTTAAGTTAAATGGGATATGTTGAATTAGGGTTTATAGACTTGCAAGTATAAATGCAACATGCCTCCCCTTTGGATTTATTGAGAGTCCAAGCTAAAAGTTAAATGTTCATCGAATGTATGAAAATATAAGGGAATATTGAATCTCCTATTTCAGTGTCGGGAATGGCGTATGAGGGACGTTCATTTCTAAAAGGTACTGCTAATGCTATATAATGAACAGATAACCTAGACATTTAATTTAGCCAAAAAAGACTGTGTCTCTTCAGTACATGGGGTTTTCAAACAAATTGTGGCATAAAACTAGCATTCTAGCCAACAGAATGCCGAAAAGCTAAAATTAAAATGTTTTAGAACTAGCTAAAATCTATACAGATATTAAATCTCCTGTTTCAGAGGCACGCTCGTTTTCAAAATGTACTGCTAGTCCTATAAAATAAACTGATAACACAGAAATTTATTTTAGCCAAAAAAGACTGTGTCTCTTCAGTACAAGGGTTTTCTAGCGAATTGTGGCATAAAAGTATCATTCTAGTCAACGGAATGCCAAAAAAGCTAAAAGTTATAGGTTTTAGAATTACGATAATTCAATACAGATATTGAATCTTCTTTTTCAGAGGTGGGAATGCCCTATGAGGCACATTCGTTTCTAAAAGGTGCTTTTAATGATATAAAATAAACTGATAAAATAGACATTTATTTTAGCCAAAAAAGGCTGTGTCTCTTCAGCACAGGGGTTTTCAACTGGAATGTGGTATAAAACTAGTATTCTAGCCAACGAAATGCCGAAAAGTTAAATTTTTTAGAACTAGAACAAATGTATACAGATATCGAATCTCCTGTTTCAGAGGTGGGGGGGGGGCTTTATGAGGTGCGTTCGTTTCTAAAAGGTACTGCTAATGCAATAAAATAAACTATTAAAATAGAAATTATTTTAGCTAGTGAAGACTCGGTCTTTTCAGTACAGGGGTTTTCAACCGAATTGTGGCATAAAAGTATCATTCTAGTCAACGGAATGCCGAAAAGCTAAATGTTAAATGTTTTAGAATTACAATAAATCTATAGAGACGTTGAATCTCCTATTTCAGAGGTGGGAATGCCGTATGAGACATATTTGTTTCTAAAAGGAACTGTTAATACTATAAAATAAACTGATAACATAGGCATTTATTTAAGACAAAAAGACTGTGTCTCTTCAGTACAATGGTTTTCAAGCAAATTGTGGCATAAAGGTATCATTCTAGTTAACGGAATGCCGAAAAGCTAAAATTTAAATGTTTTAGAATTACAATAAATCCATACAGATATTGAATCTCCTGTTTCAGCGGTTAGGATGCCTTATGAGGTATGTTCGTTTCTAAAAGGTACTGCCAATGCTATAAAATAAACTATTAAAATAGATATTTATTTTAGCTAGAGAAGACTCTGTTTCTTCAGTAAAGGGGGTTTCAACCAAATTATGGCATAAAAATATTTTTCTAGTTAACGGAATGCTGAAAAGCTAAAAGTTAAATGTTTTAGAATTTCGATAAATCTATACAGATATTGAATCTCCTGTTTCAGAGTTGGGAATGCCGTATAATGCACATTCGTTTCTAAAATATATCATTGATTTGAAACTAGGGGAATAACGCCTTTTTCAGCCTTTATTTTTATCGTGTTTTTTAAGCGCCGTTTTCTAAGTTTTTCATATTATTTGTCAATTTGTTTGAAATAATAAAACTTTTATAAACAAGTTCAAGTTCAAGTTCCATTCAAGTTCCATTTATTTCCATAAATAGCAATAACAAAAACAATATCCCAAAGGGCTCAATGGCCCGTTTTTTGGGAAACGACACATAATAAATGACTAATATTAAAACTTGGCATAAACAATACTAAACAATGTCTAATTTATAAATCTGTAATGAAAAGAAGTCAACTCACCGACAGTCCACATGAAACAGCGACCGTCCTATCACCCGACAATAAATAAAAAAAATAAAATTCTCTACATCATCGAGGATCCAACGTCAAAAAAAACAAAAAAACACACACACCCCCCCCCCCCAAAAAAAACACTTTAAAACAACTATAAATTATTTAATATTTACCTTTAATAAGAAACTTTTAATCTGTCCTTTAAAGGAGCCAAGTGTTCGTGACTGACGAATCTCAGCAGGAACCAAGTTCCAAGCACGTCCCACAGTCACGACCAGACCAAAGTCTGAACGAAATGAGGGAGTAGCAGGAATCATCACATCCTCCCAGTTTCGAACTGCGTATAAATTTACTTCCCCTACTATCTTAAGTAGTCCAGAAAAACAAAATGGGAGATCTCCGTGGAAAAATTGATATGCCAACGAAGATAGAGATATAACATAAATATCTCTAATCTTAAGGAGATCAACAGGAGTGTGTGTAGTCGACTGGAGAACTCTTACCGCTTTCTCATGGAGAATATGAACAGGAGCAAGTACAAAAGAAAATGTAGACATCCACACAGACGAACAGTAACATATATAAGGTAAAATGAGTGAGAAATATAAAAGACGGAGTATAGGAAAAGGAAATAAACGCTTTAATTTACGGATGATTCCAAGTCCACGGGAAATTTTCACTCTTATTACTTGAACGTGCCACTTAAACGATAAATTTTCATCCAAAAGAACTTCCAGGAATCGCACATATCGATCCGGGGGGCGACTTATGGAGCCTATTGGTGTAGGAACCTCAGTAATTGTTGGGCAGCTCACACCTGTACAGGAAAAAATAAGAAGATACGACTTTTTTACATTTAAAGCTAGTTGATTTATGTCAAACCAATTGAGTATCTTCTCAGTCATTGCTTGAAGCTTAAGAATAAGGGATGACTCATCCGGAGCTGCAGCACCTAGAGTAGTGTCATCTGCAAATGCTACCAGTTCTTCTCGACTATCAGATGTGGACACCGACATAGTCTGAGAGTGATATTTGTGACAAATCCACAGCAAACATCGGGAAGTGGGGTGTTAAGAAGTCGGTAGAGGTCGTTCACATATATCAGGAGGAGGGTTGGCCCAAGAAAAGAACCTTGGGGTACTCCGTATTCAATTGGAACTTCCTTGTCTGTATCTTCAATGGCAATAGATCTGTCAGTAAGGTATGAATAGAACCAAGACAATGCTTCCCCACGCAAACCATGATGAGAAAGTTTACCAATGAGGATCTTGTGTGTAAGGCTGTCGAAAGCTTTCTTTACATTAAGAAAAATGGCTACACGAATAAGATTAGAATCTAAAAATTGTCGTATAAACTGGAGAAGTTTATTACAAGCATGTTCTGTAGAATACTTTGCGCGAAACCCAAACTGATGTCGATGGAAAAAAAAATTTGCTTCAAGAAATCTCACCAGACGTTTGAGCATTGGCCTTTCAAACATCTTAGAGAATACTGACAAAAGAGATATCGGCCTATTGTTCCCAGGGTCCTCACGGTCATTTTCTTTAAAGAGAGCTATCACACGCGAAAATTTAAGACGTTGAGGAAATACTCCTAGTTGAAATGACCTATTAATCAAATGGAAAAGTGGGGTGATAATCGATGGAAGGATATGTTTGATTACTTTAGCAGAAATTTTATCAAAACCTGTTGAAGAATTCTTTAAAGACAAAACAATATTTGTAATTTCCTGCACCGTAACGTCCTCAAGAACCATTGATTTCAATCACATGGGGCCTAGGATCTGATTCCAAGTCTGTAACACCGAGCAGTGGGAAACGCTATTAGCAATTGATTTCCCTATCTCCGCAAAGAATTTGTTTATATGATGTCGTACTTGGCCTTTTTCTGTGATAAGTTGATCTTCTACCATAAGAGACTTAGGGAGACCTTCTTGTTTTCTGGATGGCGGACTAACTTCCTCAATTACGTCCCACGTCTTCGTCATATTTTTACGCAATCATCAAATCTCTTTGTAAAATATACTGTTTTAGCTCTCCGAATAATTAATTTCAGCATATTACGGTAAAACTTAAATGCTTCTAATTTAGCATCACTTGGTCTGCTTCCTATTTATTGACTTAAGAACTCCCGATGTTAGCCAGGGAGCTATGGGTGTTGATCTTTTTGATCGAGGATTCCTTAACGGAGCTTTTAGACAGTAAGCCGATAATTTTTCCTTAACATTGTCATAAAATTGGCCAAATATATCGTTATAATTGCCCAAATTAATATTTTCTGGTAATGAAAAGTCCTGTGAAGATGTACTCAGATCTTCTTTCAGTTTATCCAGCTCCACTGATGAGTAACAGAATCTCGGTGTATCCTGGGGGAATAATCTTTGTTGATTTTGGAAGACTGGAAACAAGGCTGCAACTGGCAAATGGTCGGAAGTATCAGAAAGCAGTACTTCGTTCTTAATGGAGTGTAATCACGAAAAAATATTGTCAATAAATTTTGCTGACTGGTTTGAAATCCTTGTCAGTATGTTTATACAAGGAGCCAATCCATACGAAATTAGTAAAGAAAAGAGATCAGAAGCCTGTCTAGATGACGGTTCCGCAAGGTCAAGGTTAAAGTCACCCATCAATACAACTTTGGATTTTTCAGCAAAAAATTTTCCAAGAATATCTTCAAATGTTTCCAGATATTGAGTTTTAGATCCACTTGGAGAACGATATACTTCGCCTATTATTACCCTTTCCTTAGCGCTGATTGGGACTTCTATAAAAAGTGGCTAAAGTACCTTTTCATTATTTGTACATAAATCATGTCTTAGTACAGCATGAAAATTATTTCGAATGTAAAATCCGAGTCCACCTCTTGCGGTTAAGAAATATCGACATATAACAGGGAATATCCAAAAGTACCTGATTTTTCTCGCTCAAAAATGTTTCACAGAGACCGATAATTGCAGGGCACGAATTCCTACATAATAATTGAATATCATCAAACGACGAATTTAGGCCCTGAACGTTTAGATGCACAACTAGAAATGTATCACCCCACCGAGCTCCGGAGTCCCGAAATCTCAGCTCCTCCACAAACACACTATCAATAATATTCTCAAAATTTTCATATAAATTCATATTGGGGGCTTTACCAACCGGATTACTTATAATTTCATTAAAATTAACTCTCCCACATTGATAATCATTTAATTTCCCTAGTGTTATGTTAGCGTTAATCCCCAAAAGAGAATCATTCTCAACCATAAGTATTTACCGATGCAGGTGACAGAGAGCCATGCTGTAGTTGCGTGAACACCAGTGACGTCAATCTCCTAATCCGAATTAAAAAGGCTATGAGACGAACTTGATTATTTTGCTCTGAAACAGTAAAAAAAAATAACAAGTAAAATAGCACAGGAAGGTGTAAATACTGAGGGTAAAGAAAGACAAATAAAAGGGAAAAATACAAAAAGACAAATAAAATTAACGAACATCACATTTTTTCGAAGATATAATATATTAAGCGGAAGCGAGCACTCACTAATAATCATACGTCTGAGTCGAAATCAGAATTGTCCAAGGGGAAAACTAGGGTAAGCGGGTCGTAGCATGCGTCATCAACCTTGATCCAGTTAGAACTAGAAGTCTTTTTAGATTCTAGCCATAGCCTAGTCCCTTTCTGAACCACTTTGCTATGAGACACTGTATTAGAGGCAACTTTACAATATCTTAAATTATAAGCCGTACTTAAAAGTTCTTTCCGACGTTTAGCCAGCTCGAATGGATGGTCAATACTGACGCTTTTCCCCGTATTTCTTAGATTACCAACACAATCCATAATATTGTCCTTTTTTCGAAGATTTAGAACAGATACAAGAATAGGGTCCGATGCCGGATGCAAGTTTTGTTTCCTGGGATTTTTAGCCTTGCTTCCAAGTCTATAGATGGCCGTGAACTTAATATCCCTGTAGTTCCGTACCGACATTTCCGACAAAAAATCATTAATGGTTTCTTCAATATCTTCATTTTCCTTGTTAGGAAATGCATGGATAAGAAAATTCTTGCGTTTAACATACAATTCAGTTCTTAAAACCTGGTTTTTAACTGCCACAAGAGCAGATTTCAAGCCAGTGTTCTCTTGTTTCAAGGCTGCATTCTCCGTACGAAGATTTTCTACCAGTTGCTTTAAGTTGTCCATACGCTCATCGAAATACTTTTTCGTGAGAGACATCGCTAATTATATTGCATCGGTAATTAATATATCGCTAAATATCAGTACGCTCGCTTCTTTCCTCAACTCATCAAAATGACATTTCAAAGAAACTTACGAGCGTGGGCCCCTTTCTTCATAAAATCCAAATATGAGGGGCCCCGGAATCAACAGAGCAATGATTGATATAAAACTTGATTTCACACTGGATTTCACAATGTCTGTATTTTTAAGATGTGTTCTTTAGCCTAAGTAAGACATGCATTTCCCTTTCTTAATATCTTGAGAGTAGATGTCTCCTGGAGCGTGTCAAATTGGGAGAATAATACGTCATTCTAGTGTTTGCCAGAAATGGAGAATCTTAGCTGTCATGCAATAGGTTAATTTTAGCATATGGTTCCCGATACAACATATTGTGAATAGTAGTTTAGTCCTGCCAGCTTTAGTCCAAGGCAAAAAGCCATTGGAGGGGAATAACCTTTCGAGTACTGGCGGGGTGAAGAAGTAGGAAAAAAGAAAAATATGAAAGTTGTTTCGACCGAAAAATAAAACGCCGAAAAAAGAAATGTCTTGAGGCTTTTGGGCGAAAATGTCAAAATGGTATTATCTGGCACTGATGGATGCACCGTCAATGCTCAAGATGTGCTGACCTTACATAAAATATGTGCCGCCATTAAGTAAATGAAAAAAACGCTTTGGGGGTTTTGGGCAAAAAAAGTATTACGTGACAGTGTTGCATAATCATTACGTAAGGTGTGAGCTGTCGTTACGTTATAAGTGGGGGTTTCCTCAGGGGTTCCTGTGGTGGGGTTACATAAAATTGTGTCAAGCACATTAGACCTAACGGTTTGAAACGGGGTGAGTCGTATGACGTTATTGGGGTCCGGAGGAGTGTGTCATGGAGTCTTGCCAAGTGTGTCCCCTTTAATAGAACAGTTGACTGCGTTGTGCAGGTGCGAGGGGTTAAGAGCTCCCCCTGTTAATTGGACTTGTGTATAATCTCAACCACATTAGAGGTAATTGAAACACCTTGGAATTTCACCTAGAAATAGGGCAAGTGCTTGGAATCTTGCCAGGGTGGGATCTTGCAGAGGTGGGAATCTTGTCAGCTAAAAACAGGTGTGTCGTGACGTCAGAGGACTGCTCTTGAAATCTGAGGGAGGGCTGCACTTGAACCAATGGATGCCCCACTACTGCCACTATCCATGTAAAAATATTCGGGCCCGCTGGAAATTTAGTAGTCACATGGCTATGGGAAAAGAGACTTTGCTCAGAGAAATTTTCGAAGTCTGGGTTTTTCGAGTCAAGAAAGGAGTAAGATTTAAAGTTCCAAAATTGACTATGAATATTTCACACCATCGTGACAACATACGGATGCTCCCCCCCCCCCCTCCACCCCCACCTCCCTAATAATCTTTTCCAGAGGGCAGGGTTGATATTCTCTGCAAAATGTTTAGGCACTATTGAGGTATTTCATAGATCCAGTAACAAAAAATATTGCGTTTTTGTGCCAAAACTATAAATTTTTCACACCACCGTGATAATATGCGACAGCCCTCACCCCCTAGCAGGCAATTCCAGGGGATATGGATGATATTAGATGCAAATATAAGTCCTATTAAGAACTTTTTAACGAAAATACATCGTTTTCATGTGCAAAAACTATAAATATTTCACACCATCATGACAAACGCGACCCCCACCCTTCCTCTAGCAGGCAATTCCAGGGTATATGGCTGATACTAGGTGCAAATTGTTAGGCACTATTGAGAATTCTTAACGAAAATATATCGTTTCTTTGAGCCAAGAATATCAATATTTCACACCATCGTAACAATATACGGCCCCACCCCCACCTCTCTAACAATCATTTACAGAGGGCAGGGTTGATATTAGGTACAAAATTTTTAAGAACTATTGAGGTATTTCAGAGAGTCCGTAACGAAAATATAGCGTTTTTTTCCAAGGCTATGAATACTTCATACCATCCTGATGAAATGCGGCAGCCACCTACCCACTGGCAGTCAATTCCAGGGGATATGGCTGATATTAAATGCAATTTTAAGTCCTATTAAGGAATTTTTAACGAAAATGTGTCGTTTCCTAGATCCAAGACTATGAAACTTTTACATTATCGTGACAAAACGCCCCCAACCCTCCCCATAGCAATCCTTTCCAGAAGACAGGGTTGATATTAGGTGCAAATTCTTAGGCACTATTAAGAACTTTTTACGAATATACATCGTTTCTTGGAGCAAAGATTATGAACGTTTCACACCACCGTGATAATATGCGGCCTCCTACCCTCTAGCAATTATTTCCAGAGGGCGTTGGAATATTTTTGTAGTGCTGTGTCGTGGTTTATATTGTCAGTGTTACATTCTGCTGATATTTCAAAGTGCATCTTGGAATTTTTTCTTTGAAACGTATATCTTGGAATATTTTTGTACTGTTTAGTCGTGGTTGATTTTGTCGTTGTTACAATCTATTGATGTTTCAAAGCGCATTTTGGAACTTTCTCGTTGAAACGTATAACTTGGAATATTTTTTAGAGTTGTATCGTGGTTTATCTCGTCAGTATTACATTCTGTTGATGTTTCAAAGTGCATTTTGGATTTTTTTTCCCTGAAAACTTATAATTAGCATATTTTTGTAGTGTTATGTCGTGGTTTATCTTGTTAGTGCTACATTCCGTTGATGTTTCAACGTTCATTTTGGAATTGTTTTGTTGAAAACGTATGACTTGGAATATTTTTGTGGTGGTTTGTCGTGGCTTATGTTGTAAGTGTTACATTCTGTCTATGTTTCAGAGTGCATTTTGGAATTTTGCGTTGAAACGTATGACTTGGAATATTTTTTTTAGTGTTGTGTAGTGGTTTATCTTGTCTGCGTTACATTCTGTTGATGTTTTTAAAGGCCTTTTGAAATTTTTTCGTTGAAAAACATGACTGTATATTTTTATGGTTTTGTGTCATGGTTTATCTTGTCAGTGTTACATTCTGTTGATGTTTCAAAGTGCATTTTGGAATTTTTTCGTTGAAACTTGTAATATTTTTGTGGTGTTGTATCGTGGTCTATCCTGCCTGTGTTTTATTCTGATGTTGTTTCAAAATGTATTTGGAATTTTTTCGTGGAAAAGTATAGCTTGGACTATTTTTGCATTGTTGTGTTGTGGTTTATTTTTTCAGTGTTACATTCTGATTATGTATCAAAGTGCATGTTGGATATTTTTCGCTGAAACGTATGACTTGGGATATTTTTGTAGTGTTGTTTCGTGATTTATCTTGTCAGTGTTACATTCTGTTGATGTTTCAAAGCGTATTTTAGAATTTTTTCATTGAAACGTATGACTTTGAATGTTTTTGTAGTATTGCAGTTTATCTTGTCAATTTTTCCTTATGTTGAGGTTTCAAAGTGCATTTTGGCATTTTTTCGTTGAAATGTATAAGTTGGCATACATTTGTAATGTTTTGACGTGGTTTATCTTGTCAGTTTTACATTCTGTTGATGTTTCAAAGTGCATTTTGGATTTTTTTTGTTAAATCTTATGACTTGGGATATTTTTGTAGTGTTTAGTTGTGGTTTATCTTGTCAGTGTTACATTATATTGATGTTTCAAAATGCATTTTGGGATTTTTTCGTTTAAACGTAGGACTTGGAATATTTTTTCAGTGTTGTGTTTTGATTCATCTTGTCAGTGTTACATTCTGTTGATGTTTCAAAGTGCATTTTGGAATTTTTTCGTCGAAATGTATAAGTTGGCATACTTTTTGTAATGTTGTGACGTGGTTTATCTTGTCAGTTTTACATTCTGTTGATGTTTCAAAGTGCATTTTGGATTTTTTTTGTTAAATCTTATGACTTTGCATATTTTTTCTAGTGTATTTCCGTGATTTATCTTGTCACTATTACCTCTGTTGATGTCTGAAAGTGCAACTTTGAATTTTTATTTCGTTTGAAACGTATGACTTAGGATATTTTTGTAGTTTTTTGTCGTGGTTTATCTTGTCAGTGTTACATTCTATTGATATTTCAAAGTGGTTTTTGGAATTTTGTCGTTTTAAGCGTATGCCTTAGGATATTTTTTTAATGTTGTTTCATGGTTTATCTTGTCAGTGTTACCTCTGTTAATGCTTCAAAGTGCAGCATATCTGAATAAGTTAGGTCACATTAAGTTTACTACTTTTAACTTAGGTTGCTTCAGGTCAGCGTGGCCGACCACGCTAACCTTGCTAACAACAAAAATATTACAAGTCATAAATTTCAACGAAAAATTTCCAAAATGTACTGTGAAGCATCAACATAATGTAACAATGACAAGATAAACCATGACACAGCGCTACAAAAATATTCCAAGTAAAATGTTTCAAACAAAAAATTCTAAAAGTCGCACTTTTGAACGAAAAAATTCTAAACTGCTCTTTGAAAAATCAACAGAATGTAACACTGACAAGATATACGACGAAACACTACAAAAAATTCCAAGTCATACGTTTCAAAAAAAATCCAAAATGAACTTCGGAACATCAACAGAATGTAACACTGACAAGATTGCCCACGACAAAACACTACAAAAATATTAAAAGTCAAACTTTTCAACGAAAAAATTCCAAAATGAGTTTTAAAACATTAACAGAATGTAGCACAGACAAGATATACCATGACACTACACTACAAATTATTCCAAGTCATGCGTTTCAAAGAACCAAAGATTTCAAAATTCACTTTGAAACATCAACAGATTGTAACACTGAAAATAAACCACGACCAAATACTATTAAAATATTCCAAGACATACGTTTAAACGAAAATATTTCAAAATTCACTTTGAAACATCACCAGGATGTAACACTGACAATATAAAACAGAACACAACACTGCAAAAATATTCCAAGTCACAAGTTTCAATCAAAAATTCCAAAATGCACTTTGAAACATCAACAGAATGTAGCACTGACAAGATTAACCATTTTAAAACATCATCTTAATATAACACTGACGAAATAAACCACGACACAACACTTCAAAAATATTCCACGCCATACCTTTTTAACAAAAAAGTTCCTAAAATGAACTTTGAAACAGGATCAACAGAATGTAACACTGACAAGATAAACCACGATACAAAACTACAAAAATTGTCCACGTCATTCCTTTTCAACGAAAAAATTCAAAAAATGCACTTTGAAACATCAACAGGATCTACCACTGACAAGATAAACCCGACACTACACTACAAAAAATATTCTAGGTCATACTTTTCAACAAAAAAAAATACAAAGTGTCCTTTGGAACATCAACAGAATGTAACACTGACAAAATTAACCACGACACAACACTTTGAAAAATATCCCAAGTCGTACGTTTGAACGAAAAAAATTCTAATATGCACTTTGAAGCATCAACTGAATGTAACACTGATAAGATAAACCACTGCAGAACACTAATAAAATATTCCATGTCAGACGTTTCAACGGAAAAAATTCCAAAATGCACTTGGAAACATCAATTGAATGTAAAACTTACCAGATAAACCCCGTCACAACACTACAAAAATATTCCGAGTCATACGTTACAACGACAAATTCCAAAATGCACTTTGAAACATCAATAGGATGTAACATTGACAATATAAACCACGACAGGAAACTGAAAAAATATTCCATGTCATACTTGTCCACGAAAAAATTTCAAAATGCACTTTTAAACGTCAACAGAATGTAACACTAACAAAATAAACCAAGACACAACACTACAAGAAATGTTCCAAGTCATACGTTTCAACGAAACAAATTCCAAAATGCACTTTGAAACATCAACAGACTCTCACACTGACATAATGAACCACGACAAAAAACTACAAAAATATTCCAAGTCATACGTTTTCAACGACAAAGTTCCAAAATTCACTTTGAAACATCAACTGAATTTAAAACTGACAAGATAAACAACAATAAAGCACTACAAAAATATTCCAGGTCATACATTTCAACAACAAAAATTCTAAGAAATGTACTTTGAAACATCAACAGAATGTCAAACAGACAAGATAAACCAATAAACAACACCACAAAAATATTCCAACGCCCTCTGGAAATGATTGCTAGAGGATAGGGGGCTGCCGTACATTATCACGGTAGTGTGAAAAATACATATTCTTGGCTCAAAGAAACGATGTATTTTAGTTAAAAAGTTCTTAATACTGCCTAAGAATTTGCACCTAATAGCAACCCTGCTCTCTGGAAACGATTGCTAGGGAGAGGGTGGGGGGGGGTGTTTTGTCAAAAAGGTAAGAAACATTCATAATCTTGGCTTAAGGAACCGATGCATTTTCTTTAAAAAGGTCTTAACTGGACTTAAAATTGCAGCTAATATCAGCCATATCCCTTGCAATTGCCTGCTAGGGGGTAGGAGGATGCCGCATATTATCACGGTGGTGTGAAATATTCATAGTCGTGGCACAAAAACGCTATATTTTCGTTACGAGCTCTCTGAAATACCTCAATAGTGGCTAAAAATTTTGCAAGTAATATCAAATCTACCCTCTGGAAATGATTGCTGGGAAGTAGACAGGTGCAGCCGTATGTTGTCAGGATGAAGGGAATTATTCATAGTCTTGGCTCAAAGAAACGATATATTTTCGTTAAAAAGTTCTTAATAGTGCCTAAGAATTTGCACTTAATATCAGCCATATCCCCTGAAATGGCCTGCTAGGCGGAGGGTAGGGGGCGTTTTTTCACGATGATGTGAAATACTCATAGTCTTTGCACAAGGAAACGATGTATTTTTGCTAAAAAGTTCTTAAGAGGACTTAAATTTGCTATAATATCAGCTATATCCCCTGAAATTGCCTGCTAGGGGGTAGGGGGCTGCCGCATATTATCACCGTGGTGTGAAATATTCATAGTCGTGGCACAAAAGCGCTATATTTTCCTTACGGACTCTCTGAAAAACCTCAATAGTGCCTAAAAATTTTGCACCTAATATCAACCCTGCCCTCTGGAAATGATTGCTAGGGAAGTAGAGGGGGACAGCCGTATGTTGTCACGAAGGTGTGAAATATTCATAGTCTTGACTCAGACAAATGATGAATTGTCGTTAAAGCTCTCAGAAAAAGTAAATCATGATGTAATAGGTGTAATAGGGCTTAAATTTAGCTCTAATATAAACCCCGCCCTCTGGAATCATTGGCTGCTAGGACCCATCCCTTTCTTTAATTCACGCATATTTTGCTTATATTTTAGCCTATATCAGGTTTTTTCATGTTTTGTCGTGTTTTTAACTGCTCTTTCTGTGAATTCATTGTTTTCTAACGTTTTTATCAATAAAGTTTGTATTTACAAAAGCCAGTGTCCTTTTAGCCTTATTAATCTAGGACGATTCTTTAATAGATAATTATTTACATAATGAAAAATTTAACAGCAAAACTAAGTAACATCTGCGTGGCTAGATTGCATTGGTGCGGAAAGCCGTCAGGTGCGTTTAATAATGCAAAAATCAATAAGAGAGGGGATGCTTGTGCTCTCATGTGGAAAGGGCTGTCATGTAGAAACTATTTCTTGGAACGGAGTATTAGAAAAGGTTTCATGGACGAGTTGATTAAGGCCCAGTTCTATTGGATGGAAATTGGGTTTTCGAGTCCTAATGATGACAAAAATCATTAGAATATAATGGACCTCTGAGAAAAAATGCAGTGTAAGAAAAATGAAGTATCATAAAGTAATGTGTAACAACCTACACGTTTGTTCTCCTCAATTAAAAGTGAGGGTCACCCCGGGTTCTGAAGGGGTGGTTCACGTGAGAATGCGTCATTCATAAGCATTTCTCGGTGCGTAATAACTAAAGAAAAAATTGCCCTGAAAAAAAAAGTGCTTTGAACGTTTCGGGTGATAAATAAAATGCCAAAAAGGTATTACGTGACAGAGATGGTTGCGCAATCATTACGTGACATCACATAAGGTTCGTGTGGTCAATAAGATACAAGTGGCGGTAGATACAAGAGGGTAAGATACAAGATATAAGAGGGTAAGTCATGTGATGCTATTGGAATTCACAGGGTTGTGGCGTTTGGGTGTTCCCTTTAATAGGACTGGTGACTGGAATCGATAAAAAAGGATCAGGGTGTGTTGCTTGACGTCATTTGAATCCAGAGGGGTGTGTTGTGGGAATCGGGCAAGCTGTGTTCCCTTTAATAGAACAGGTGACCGGAATCGATAGAAATGGGTGAGGGTGTGTCGCGTGAAGTTATTGGAGTCCAGAGAGGTGTGTCATGGGAAGTCTGCCACCTGAAACTGGGCAGGCAGTCGTTTCGCAGAGCATGCGCTCAGAATCCCATGTTAATTCGCTACCTGTGGGCTTGAAATCCTATGGTAATTTCCCTATTATTACTACTTGTGTATTATAGCGAAGACACTTCAATTGATCATACTGAAACACCTGGGAATCTTTCCTAAAATCAGGGTTGTCATGGGAATCGTGCCAGGGATGCCGCGATGTCAGAGGGATAAGGTCAGAATCCCATGGGAGAAGGGAGGGCATGCGGTCTGAATCTTATAGAAAAAGGAAGGGCATGTGGTCAAAAGCCATGATGGGATACTACTAATGAAAAGTCTAGTAGAACCAATCAATGTGTGGGCTAAAACGCAAAACAGGAGATTTGGGTGAAGCAGTTTCACTGATTTTCCCTGAAGCCTTTATTAAGCTACTGCTGATACACCTTTTTGACCATTTCCATTGATTAATGAAAAAAAAATTCCGAAAAAGAAGTTTTTCAAAGAAAAGTAAAAGCCATTTTAAACTTAAGATCAGCAGATACAAATACCTGTTAAAATTCCAACTCAAAATGACCAGAAATCCCTATTAAAGAATAAGTAAATCCCAAAACGAACAGATATCAAATAAGCAATCATAGCAAAAAAAACTTACAACAAGTAATAATATAAATAAATAAATAGATCTTAAAGAGAGTATTGCTTAAATTTAGTATACTTATCAAGCTTAAATGAAAAAAAATATTTTGCTTTTTAAGTATAAATGAAACTCAAAACGAACAGAAGTTAAATAAACAATCAATGGAAACAAACATACAATAGATATTGATGTACATGAATAAATATATCTTAAAACAAGTGAAACCTAAATCGAATATGCAATCAAGCTTGAAACGAACAAAAATCGCTACAAACAAGAGTTTGGATATCGCCTCCTTTACTCACTGTAAAAGTCTAAAACCACCTGCGTCATTGGCGCTTTACTAAAAATGAATTTTATTTAAAAAAAATTATCTTTTGTACTTAATATTAAAATAAACATTAAAATTACAGCAGAATTTTTAACTCATGACCTTTCAGCAATTAGTATCATTGTACATAAAATATTATGTTTAATTTACTAGTTCTTTATAAAACTGTTCAAGAAGAATCTAGTTTGACTACAAACAACAGTTTGGATACTGCTTCCTTCCTGAACCATAAAAACCAAAAGCCGACTGCGTCATTGGCACTTCACTGAAAACGAACTATATTACAAATATTTTCTTTTCCAGTTCTTACAGCATTGAAAATGAAAATAAAATTACAGTGAATAAAATCTTGAACTGATGGATTTTTCAACAATTAATATTATTATATATCAAAAATTCAATTTAATTTTGTTTATATTTTCCAAGACTGTTCAAGACACATGTATTTGCAGTAAAGTGCCAATGACGCAGTAGTCTTCAGACTTTTACAGTGAGAGAAAGAGGCGATGCCCAAACTCTTGTTTGTAGTGATTTTTGTTCGTTTTAAGCTTGATTCGCATATTAAATTTAAGTTTCTCTCGTATTATGATTTATTTATTCATTTACATTAATATCTATTGTATGTTTGTTTGCATTGATTGTTTATTTAGTTTCTGTTTGTTTTGAGTTTCATTTATACTTTAATAGCAAAATAATTTTTTTTCATTTTAAGCTTGATTTGCATATGAAGTTTAAGCATTACTCGCTTGAAGATGTAATTATTCATTTATATTATTACTTTGAGATAGTAAAGTGCGCCCAAAACCTTAGATGTTCTGCTGACAACTTTACGTAATTGAACATTTTCATAAGCCCTGATCTTACACCAATGCAAAGAGCGAATCAAGCTGGAAAATGTCAAGCTAGAAGATTGGAAAACCCACAAAATCACTTGAGAAGCCAACCAGGACAATCTAGAATCCCAAGAGACCCTACTGAAAAGATACAACGTAACTGACGTAAGAGGAGCCGATGAAGAACTGAGAAAACAACTGTCAAATCATTTATTTCAACGCTGAATCGCTTTTCAATAAATTCTCAGTAACAAAGGAATTAATTAGGAAGCAAACCCTGGATCTTGTTGCAAATTTTTCAAGTTTTCGGTCACTTGCCGACCGACAAAAGTATAGTCGAAGTGAAGCCTAAAAATTGCAGATACCTACCGATACTGGCCGAATTTAAACTGAATTGCTACGTTACCACCACCTTGAACCTGGAAGATGAAAGTGACAGAGGTATAATATGCTATAGCTCCGAAGAACTCTCAGCTCAGCGCGTTTTCTTCGGAAATTCTAACCCTCGCGAATGCCTTTGGATCAAGCTAACTATCCCTAGCGGCAACAGTATTGCTGCAGGGGTAACCTACCAAAGTCCCAACAGCTCTTTGCAAAATGACCAGGCGATATACTCCACAATCTCCTCTGTAGCGAGTGAGCCAGATCTGAGCCTTGTAATTGTCGGTGACTTCAACTTACCTAAGGTTGACTTGCAATAACGCTACACTGGCACTTTAACGCATGGGCCTACACGGCTTTACTTGGAAGCGTTCTACGAAAATTATCTCGAATAGCTGAGAGATGAGCCCACGAGGGTGCGTAGCACCAAAACCCCAAGCCTCTACACCCCAAGCGCAACTATTACAAGGGAAATTATCAAGCGAAGAGAAAAGACCTCCAAAATATTGACTGGGAATAAATGTTCAAGGACCAAGACTCACCTGACAAACTCTATGACATTCTCCTGTCGGTCATAAAAGAAGCTGAAGGGCGACACATTCCGCTGATCAGATGTCACCTGCGGGTAGAATTGTCGAGCGAAACAACTAACCTCAGTAAAAAAAAAAACAAGAAGCTTGGGAGAAAATGAAATCAAAACTAAAAAATAAGCTTCCTACTGAATCCTAAAGGGCTAGCTATCGCAAGGCTTAGAACAGAGTTTGAAAAGCAACCCGCTTTGAGGCAAACAAAAGGGAACGGAAACTGGCCAATAGCCTGAAGAAAAATCCAAAATGCTTCTGGAGATACGTCAACTCAAAGCGTAAGAACGGAGGTGGAATTCCACCTTTGTTTGACATACAGCTGGACACCCTCATAGAAGACCCAAAGGGCAGAGCAGACCTTCTTGGCAAGCAATTTGCAAGAGTCCTTTACTCAAGAACCAGACCTTAAAGAACCCATTTCCTTGACCAGCGGGAAAACGAGCACGAGCGGATCTTCAGTATCAGCATAACTGAATCTCTAGTACTCAAGAAACTGAAGGCTATAAACTTTAAAATTCAGAAGATCTACGCAGTGGCCGACTGGAAGACCTCTCTTGATAAGGGACTTGAAATAGATGTTATCTATCTTGATCTCCAGAAAGATTTCGACAAAGTGCCCCATAAGCGTCTACTTCTCAAGCTTTTGAAATATAACGAAATTTCTGACGGGGTGCAAGCAAGTCATAGATGTAGAAGGTCAGATAAGCCCAATAGAATTTGACGGCATCAGTGGTGTCCCACAGGGATTTATCCTAGGTCCCCTTCTGTTCATCCTTTATATAAACGACCTAGTTTATTATATTGACTCAACAGTTTCGCTGTACGCGGATGACACCAAGCTATATCGTATCATTATTTCACCTGAAGACTCTGCAAAACTCCAAGAATATCTTGACCGTATTAGCGCCTTGATGAAGACTTGGCTGATGGAAATTAATATCCCGAAAAGCCACCACTTGACCCTCGGAACTGATTTTTCATCTGCATCATGCAGCATTGGGCCAGCACAACTTGCTCAAAGCACGGTCGAAAGAGATGGGGGTATCATGGTTGACCACAAGTTGACCTTTACGAATCACTATGAATTGGCCATAAAACAGGCTATGTGGATATCAGCACTGATCAGGAGAACGTTCAAGTGTCTTGATGTAGAAATGCTCGTGACCCTCATCAAGTCGCTAGTCCGCCCAATTCTCGAATATGGTCATTGCACAGTTCGTCCATCCCTAAAAAAGGATGTTGATAGACCCCGGCACCGCGCCGCTGAGGGCTGTGGGGGTCATCTTAAAAAACATAATTGCCAGGCTTTTTAACAATGTCGAACAAAATGGCTATCTCAAAGTTTAGATTTAATGTGTTTGGGGATATGGGGGTGTTATTGGGGTGCTAGATATCCTCCAATCACTTTCGACAATAAAAAGGGCGTAAACCCTTCTAATTTCCAATCGAATGAGCCCTTTTGCATAACTTAAAACCCATGCACAGACGGCTCTGAGGGGGTTATCATTCTCAAAGATCTAATTTCTAAAATTTTCATCTACGTTGAAAAAAATGGCTATATAACAATTTTCATTGGATACGTTTGGGGAAAAGGTGGGCGTGAGAGGGGGGTTAGTTGCCCTCCAATCACTTTCGAATATTAAAAAGGGCAGTAGCCCCTTGAATTTTCAACCAAATGAGCCCTTTTTCAAGTTTTTACGACAAAGTTTTCAATAAAAATCTTATATACCCTCATGGCATAACTTGCAACCCTTACCCTGAGGGCTGTGGGGGGAGTGTCATCGTCTTAGGTATAATTTCCGGACCTTTCAACTGCTTTGAACAAAATGGCTATCTCAAAATTTTGATTGGATGTCTTTGGATAAATGGTGGGGGGGCGAAAGGGGTGTTAGTTGCCTTCCAATCACTTTCGACTATCAAAAAGGGCACTAGCCATTTCAATTTCCAATCAAATGAGCCCTATTTAAAGTTTCTACGACAACGCTTTCTATAAAAAAAAACCTTATATGCCCCCAAGGCATAACTTACAACCCTTGCACTGAGAGTTGGGGGGGGGGGGGTCAACCTCGAAAACCTAATTTCCAGAACTTTCAACTACGTTGAAAAAAATAGCTATCTCAAAATTTTGATTGGATTGGATTTGATTGGATGTGAAAAGGTGGGCTTGAAAGGGTGGTTAGCTGCCCTCCAATCACTATCGACTATTAAAAAGGGCACTAGCCCTTATGATTTTCAATCGAACGAGCCTTTTTTTAAGTTTCTATGATAACGCATTCTATAAGAACCTTATATGCCCCCAGGGCATAACTTGCAACCCTTGCCCTGAGGGCTGTGGGGGAGTATCCTCCTCAGAAACATAATTTCTAATTGGAAATCAACAACGCTGAACAAAATGGCTATCTCAAAATTTTGATTGGATGTGTTTGGGAAAATGGTCGGCGTGGAAGGGGTGTTAGTTGCCTTCCAATCACTTTCGACTTTTAAAAAGGGCACTAGTTATTCCAATTTCCAATCGAATGAGCCTTTTTTGAAGTTTTTACGACAACTCCTTCGATACGAAGTGCCCTGGCATGGAACAAATAAATAATACATTGTGCCAACATTGTTCTTTACTTAAGCAGCGCGATTGCGATGCCTATGGTAGCGAGTCTTGGATCACTGATTATTGCATAAAGTACTGAAAACTGCGATATAAAAAGGAAAGGATTTAGGATATTTTTCTGATCTAAATAATGGTAAGGAATCCGGTACCAACGATTTTAGGGGGTATCAGTTGTCTTGCCTGAGGTACAGCATGTTGGTAAAACTAGTTCTGAAGCATGTAAAAAGATAGGATATGCGTTGGACAGAATTGCTCCTATTCTCTTGAAGTAGAACAAGTCCAGATCTACCATTAGGAATCATAGCCTTTGGATCAACTATTTAGATCTTATCCGTACCGGAAACGACTATTTTTATGCTGAAAGAGCTGCGGACTGGGGATCACAGTTAAACACCAAAAAAGAGATGATTCCGATTTTCTTCATATCTGGAAACCGTAAATACGCCACAGCTGCGCTTAACTATCTAGAAGAAATGCTATGCCTTCCTGAAAAAGCGCCAGAAGCTCACAGAGAATTTATAAGTAGCGATTTTGTTGTTAGGAAAACATCCAAGCCGTTTTGCAGCATTGGATGCGACCTGGCTTTAGAGTCGACCGTAAATCAGGACATCAAAGGTCACCGAGGAGTTTTTGGTATCGTTGGTTTGACAACGAATGAAAATGCCAGGGATCGATATATGGCTACTCTCCCCTTTCTCGCAGCAGTCACGAAAACGCTGAAAGGAAACCAGAATATGAGAGTTGTTCAGAAACCCATTCAAGACGACGAAAACAGAGATACACAACTTTATGACAGGCGATACAGTTTCAGAAGCCGTAGCAAATAGTCTGCTGAATTTCCGAGACATTGGCTTTGAAGCTTTGAGCTCGTATCTCGTAGGGACATCCACGAAAGTAAAAGTTGGCATAGTTCAAACTTTCGCCTCTGTTACCAAAAAAGGAAAAAAAAAACACAGACTCAAAAAAACGATTTTGGGGAAACTGAGCTCAGAGAAGTACGCAGGAATTTGTTTTGGGGGGGGGCAAATCCTTCAAACCCATTATACTGTGAGAAAAATCCGAAACTTATGTGAAAATGAAAAAAACCGTGAGATTTCGGAGGGGGGATGGGCCCGGAGACCCCCCCTCCTGCGAACGTCCCTGACTGAGCTGATTAAACGAGCTCTGCGTCTTGCAAATTCAACACAAACTCCGTCCCTCTGTGAGCTGCTGAAGTGCGAGCTACAGCCATATCTGGCCTCACTTGCAGCTTTATCAACAAGTCGTAGGGAGCCTCAGCTACGTACTGGTACAAAGTCAAACGCCTTGAACTACGTTCTGCAAAAATGATTCCACTTACGCTTTTTGAAGAATCTCCTTGATCTCATTATATAGTGGATGCCATGAGTGTCATAGGGTGTTATCAACCAGAACAAAATGAGACGCTAGCAGATTTTGGAATTACAGTTTGCGATGGGATTCTTAGGAACATACCCCAAGCTTGTCGGTCTATCCATTTGGTTGGTGACTGGTATGACGGTCTTATTGACGATAGGGCCCGTGATGACTACTCCTTCATTCTCAAAAAAGAATTTGGCTGTCGAGAAGGAAGAGGAGATCCTAGAGAAAATATTTTCAGGCAGTTCACTTCTTCCAGCAAAGTTGCAACACTCTGGGACGGGATTCTCAGTAGTCTCTAAGCAAAAGATTGACTCTTAAAAGTTCTCTTCGAGGTCTGGGAGTAAAAAATTTTGACCCGTCTGATGGTTCATCTTGCTGGAGGTTTTGAGAGTCGACATAGAGCTGTTACCGTTCCACCCCATGGAATCTCCGTTGATGGCGATCTCTCGTCTGGCCATGAGGAAGCAGACACTCGGGTGTTATACTACACAGCAGTTGCCGCAAGACGAAAGAGCACACTTGTGATAATACAAGCCAACCATACTGATATCGTCTTAATAGCTGCATACAACTTTCAGTATCTTGCTAGTCTCGGCCTCAAGCAGCTCTGGTTTAAGTTTCCGTCTTACTGCATACCTATTCATACGGCAGCACAAAAACTAGGAGTAACATTTTGCAACCCGTTGCCACTTGTCCACGGCTTGAGTGAATATGACACCACAAGCTTCCTGTATGGAATTGGAAAGGCCCACTTTTTTCAAGATTGAAGAAATTGCCGCGTTTTCTATCAACTGATATCTCGTTTATGCTACATTTGAAAAGGTGCATGTTCCAGTCACTGATTTGGATCCAAAGCCACAAGCCCCGTTTTAGTTTACCTTAGACTACCAATATGGGCTTTTCGCTTTTTTTCCAGCTGTGACAAGGCGAGGCGTGGCTCGCGCTGCAAATGCTCCAAATAGGTTTCTGTGACAGTGCATGCAAGTGTGGAGCTGACCAACCAAAAATGCCTTTTTTGCGATGTGAATCAGAACGAGTCCGAAGACGAATATGAAGAAGAAATAGAGATTTAAGCCACCGTTTCATTTTCAGTTTTTACTACTTGATATTTTATTTGTTTTGATATTAAACTGCTAATGCAGTCGTCCAAACCTTACTTTCAGCTGATTATGACAGTTACCGTTTACTATATCAGTAGCCGTTGACCCAATCTAACCAATTGAATCTTTGGCCGCTGCTATGCTGAGAATTAAACAAAATTGTACCTTAAATCAGCCTTAGTCACCTCTGCACCACACGTTCACACGGCTTCGACACCAAGGCTCGCTATCGTTCAAAAAAAGGAAGGGGTTGGCTCACATCAGCCGCACTTGGTTTGAGTACGGATTCCGGGGTAATCTAAGGTGCTTAAAATGAATATCCAGTGCACATGCTCAAACTAATGTAAAACTTGACGATTTTAGCCATAAAGGAGAAATTAGTCTTTTGTGGCTAAGTACTTTATGCAACTAAAACCCGATTTGTAAGATGCTGCATTTTTTTATTGCTGTGGAAAGCAAATTTGCGTATGCGATCGCAGAACGAGGCATCTGTTGTCTTTTTTCCTGGTTCAAAATATTAGTTGTATAGAATCTAAATACACGATTTGATTAAAAAAAGAGCGATCTTTCGTTTGGGTAAATAAAAATTATATGTTGGGTTAAAAATATTTCGATTAAATGTCACTATTAAGAAAATTTTCTTTTTTAGGGGGGGGGGATGTTCTTGTTTAAACGCTTTTATATTCATGCTCATTCAAGCCTCAACTTTGTTTTAATTAATAACTTGTAAAAGATATTCTAACGGCTCGAATGACGTGCAGTTTGATTCTTTTTAATTTTTTTTAACAGCTAAAAAAATACTTGTAAAACTTGGTCATTTTAGGCTAATTACTGAAAGCTATGACATTATTTAGAAAAACTAAATAGTTGCCCAAGACTTGAGATTTTTGGAAAAATGGCACATGGTTTGACTTGTAATGACAAGTAGAATTCAAATAAAGCATAAGAAAAATATATTTATGCAGGCAAAAATTTCAGAAGAACCGAAAAAAAATAAGAAAAAGTATATTAAAAACCTTGTTTTCGAAATTAAATATGGATTAACTAAAAAAATAAAGAATGTGGGGAAAAACTAAAAATACCAGATGAAAGTACTTTTACTGAGAATTCAGAATATGTCACGTTTATACAGTTTTCATTTATTTTACCGTGTAAAAAAAGAATCAAGAGCGGTATGACGTCGTTATAGGCCAAATTTCACTTTATAGGGTAAAATGACAATGTTTAATATGCGTGCGAACTTATGTGCCCCAATATTCGTTATCGGCGCTCCGATTACCCTAGAATCCACCCTCAAACCAACCGCGGCAAATGTGAGCCACCCCTTGAAAGAAAACGGTCCCAGGATCATTGACTAATAGAACCTTTTGCTTTTACCAACATTCCACTTAAGATATGATGTAAGAGTAGGGAGGCCCCAATAGATACAGGGCGTACATAATTTATGCATGTTTTTATGGTTTTTCTCACTGAGGATGTTTTTTCATGGTTTTTCTCACTTCGATGTATTTTCATGGTTTTCTCACTAAGGATGTTTTTTCATGGTTTTCCCCATTGTTTTCTTGGATGTCAACATAAGTTCACATCAACAATTGATGAATGTAGACATCTGGTTATTGGATGATTGTTATGCGTGTTGGTCAATTTATTTGTTGTTTTCTTGGATGTCAACATAATTTCACATCAACAATTGCTGGATGTAGACATCTGGTTATTTGATGTTTCTTGGATAGTTATGAGTGTTGGTCAATTTGTTTGTTGGCTTCTTGGATGTCAACATAAGTTCACATCAACAATTGCTGGATGTTGCTTGGATTTCAACATAAGTTCACATCAACAATTGCTGGATTATTGATCGAGTCTAACGGGACAGGATCACGTGTCTCTTTCTAAGCCAATCAGGGAATCGGAAATATTAACGGGACAGGATTGCAGTGAATATAAGGAAAGGATTTTTGCTATAGTTGTTATTAGTGTGTGAAGAGAAATCAAGGAGTGAGAACAGTTTGACTTTACTCATTAGGATATATTGTAATAATGAGTGGAATGTTTACACTATTAGAAGTTGATAGTAGAGTTGCTGGCAATAATACAAGAGCACCAAACATTGCGGTGGAAATCACGAGAGGATCACGGCTTTGTCTGGAATGGGATGAACTATATGCAAGATATGTGATATCTTTGAGCAAATTTAAAATGGAGGGTCGATTATGCTTCGCAGCAAAAGTTGATATAGCGCATGGGAATAGACTTCAAAGTGCTTTAAAGGCAACTGTTTACAAGTCCTGCAATTATTGGCAGTAAAAGTGTAAAGAAGCTACCGCCCGCTTGAAGGAGACATTTTCTTTAAAAAAGTTCCCCTTGTTTTTGCAAGCCAAGGCACGTACAGTGGAACGATGTTGCTTTGTCTGTTGTCTAACACCTTCTGGCAAGTGCATATTGCCCTCAGTTAAATTTAAACAAAGATCAGATATCAGATTAATGAAATGATTGTCAACGCCATGTTTGACTATGGCCTTCCTGAGTGGAGGTTTTGAAGTGCCTAAAACGGAAAATAAATGCCGTTGTTCGTGTAGTTTCTTCAGTGTCGTGATGGCAACTAATAGCCTTTTCTACTGTTCACTGGAAGATATACAGTAATTTCTTTGTCGATAATATCTGTGACTGCACGTAGGTCCTCGGGTGTGCTCTGATTAAGATCTAGCAATATGCACCCGTAAGGCTTATTTGTCGCCTGAGTGTATGCTGACAGCAGAAATTTGGGGGCACCTGGATATATTTGCTTATTGAGAGTTATTAGCGAGCTGGAATCACGAACAACTCGGTAGATAATATAGATGGTGCAATTCAAAGCAAGGGTTTTCACGCACTTACTCTGATGAAACAGATTGTATAGAACTAGGATTAGGGAAATATGTTCATGATGAGAGTAAACGGTAAACAGCTGTAGCATTTCCTGTGAGAACTGTTCAATTGATTCAGCCAAATCATCAAAAATCAGCCACGAGTTTGGTTCAATACTATTGAAAACATCAAGTCCCCGTATGATTTGTATTAGCATGGATGCGGCAATTGGTTTTATTTGTTCATAGGATTCCTGCCAAATACTATAGCAATAATAAATTTTCTTTGGTTTTTCCAAAAATATTTTATTACAATTTTGAATTATTTTAGCTAAAAGTGTCGTTTTCCCAGACATTGATGGACCACACAGAAACGATCTGAATGGTGTTTTAAATTGATACATACTGCTGTTGACAACAGTCGGACTACAACTAACTGTAAACCATACTTGTAAAATGAATAAGTAATAATAATTTTCCCATAGATATATCTACTTTAACAAGAACAATAAAAACAATATTTCTTTCATTTGTTAACATAAAAACACTTGTACGGCATGAATAACGCACACTATTTGTTCAAGAAAAACATTTATTATCATAAAAGCTTTTCTGTACAGCAAGAACAACAACTCTATTTGTGCAACAACATTTTTTTACTTTTTTTTCTTCAACAAGAACAACAACAATATTAATTAACAAAAACAACAACAACAATATTTATTATTAAAAACATTTTTTTTTGTTCAACAAGAACAACACAAAATATTTGTACAACTAGGGTTAACATTTATTGTCATAAAAAACACTTTTTTGTACATCAAGAACACCAACAATAATAGTACAGACACAAACATTTTTGTACAACTGCACTATTTGTACAACAATAACACTTATTGACATAAAAAAACACGAATACGAATAGCTAAGTTGAACGCTATGAATTTAAAAGATACCTCTCACCCCTCCGGGGAGCCGCGGGTCCAAGGCGAACCGCGGGTGGGACCCCCCGACCCCCGAGAGCCACGGGCCGACGGCCGGCCACGGGCGGGACCCTAACAGTATAATTTTTAAATTGCAGAGAGCGAATTGCAAGCACTTGTGCTCTCGGCACTAGACTACTCTCTACACAGTTTCTGTAGACACTCATGTTGAAGTTGTTCCTTACAAAATGTGTAAGAACCCCTTTACAAGCCTGTTTCACATCTTTGTAGTGAGTTTCTACGCAATAAACTTTAGGACCCGGGAACACCCCATTAGATATTAAATCGCTTCCCATCTCTGATTTTAAAATTAGTAGATGATTGGGGGCCTGACGTTTCACCAACTCAGGATAGAGGGATACATTCCAGTTAGTGAAATCCATCCGCGAGCTGATGTGTTCCCAATTTTGTAAATCTTCCAATAAATTTTCGGTTTTTACTTTTAACAGCAGAGAATCTGTATCGCCATAATAAACATGAACCTCCCCCTCCCTTGGCCATTGTACCTTGCACACATTGTAAAAAATTACAACATGAGCTTTTTGTAAATTTCAAGTACTGAACTACCACCCGCTATATTCTTGTTCAGTACCATATTTCTTTTCTTTCTTTGTAGAAGAACCATGCTTGCCTCTATGGTCGTGAACGATGTAAAATTGGGGTTTGCAATAATTCGTTCACATTCCTGGGGGTCAGTCACGACGTCACAACGAGATCTGTTCCGTATGCTTTCACACATTTTGCCAGACGCTGAATTTAAAATGAGCTTGTACATTTCTATTTCTACTTTACTGTTTGCCCGAGAGCGTTTATCGATAAAGGTATTAATAACGCTTCATTTGTGGAAACATCCCGGGTTGGTAATAGCAATTATCCCCTCCTACGAGTTCTTGAACGAAAAACCAATCAAGAACATATTCATCACTACAATATAAAGCATCTTCAGTATATCCCCGTAAACACTTTTTATTTGGAACTCTGTCAGTTAACACTAAGAACTGAATTAGGTGATCCTCTAGCAATATCAAAAGGTTTGGCTGTGATTACATGCCATTTTCGCCCCATCGTTCAACAACAAGATGTCTAATAAAAAAGTGGTATTAACTTGTCCTGATATTGACTGCTATGTTAATACTCTTGGCCCAATACAACAGGGTAATGGAATGGACTATTACAAAGGTTGCTCGTCGATGTCTGGCTGTGGTCTTGGCAGTTAATTTGCTAAGCTGTTTCGCTCTGCACTACCTCTGGCTAGAAAATATATCGTACCGGCTGCGACAGATTTTGCATCCTCTACACTATACGATTGGAGCTCTGGCAAGGATGTAAAAAAAGTGCTTTGGAAAATCTTAGGTCCAGGGCTCGAAACCTTGGTGAGAAATTAAAACAAAATGGAAAAGGTTTAAAAGGGTCTAGAAACAATGCATCACTCATCAGTCTCTACTCAGGACTAAAATGAAAGACATCACCCCTGTCAAAAAAAAGAAGGAAAAAGCCGAAACATGTAGTAAATAGAAGAAGACCCCACAGGAAGAGAATTGTTAGATCGAAACTAGATTTCTTTTCCTAAGATGTCATATCTACCGCATAAGGATTCCGAACCTTCAATCACCTCCTCATTGAATCTATTCAATGCAGAAAATGTTGATGTGAGTGTAAAACATAGATACTGTGAATAATTTTATCCACAACAACCCCTCTCCAATAATGTCCACTTTCAAATTTATTCAAATGAAGACTACTTTATGGACATATCTTCAACATTTACAGATTTACGAATGAAATTCCGGAATTCCGATAATACATTACCAATTCTTGCCGATGGAATATCATATGAAAATTGTATATTACATAATTTATTTCGTCAAATCAGTGTCCACATAAATGGCACGTTGGTGAGCACAATCAACAATCTCTCAAATTGTACAAGCTATATGAAATTCATAATGATGACACCCAAGTCATACAAGGAATTGAGAGGCACCTCCATTGGATTTGAATATACTACTAATACTGATAGTACAGATGCACTTAAAAATGCTACAACTAGTGAATTACATCTAGTTGGAAAAATGTATCATGAAATATTTAATATAACCCAATGGCTACCACCCAATATTAAAGTGGATATAAAATTGACACTTGCTCCATCCAATTCCATTTTACGAAAGTTAAATCGTCCTGATGTAACTCTCTCCCTCACCTCGGCAATACTACATGTACGCAAACAACAGGTTATGAGTTATGTTGCTTTGGCAGTGGAAAAACTGAGAGCCAGTGGAAATAATATTAAACTACTTGTCCCTCATAGAATCAACAATCAACATCATATTGCCATAGGCTCACGCACCTTCACCGACTCATCCTTTATCAATGGCGAAATTCCGTCAAAACTGGCATTGGCATTTGTAAAAAGCGCTAGTGCAATAGGATCGTGGACTGGTTGCCCACATAAATTTGAAATGTTTGGGCTTTCATCTCTTGTCTGCAAAGTAAATGGAATCCCACTCTACAATCTATCTTTTGATAAATCCTATAGAACATTATATGAGTTGACCATGCAAACCCTAGATCCTGATTCACAACTATTTGAAAATCGTATAACCAAACCGAAAAAATGTTTACTAAAACACATGGTATCATGGTATTGGATTTGTCTGGCACCCAGGATATGATTATAGTATGTACTGGGAGTGTGCGTTTAGAATGACGGGTCATTGGTTGTGCATCTTTCAAAAAGCAAAGAATATAGAATTTTTTAATCCTCTTGGCCTACCCTATACATTCTACACTTCACACATCAGCAAGTATTTTGAGAGCAATGGTAAAACTATTAATTCAAAATCGGAAGAGAGTGCAGGATCTGACGACTAAAAGCTGTGGCTTTCATGTACTACTATATTTTGTGTTCCGATGTCGCGGCTATACTTACAAGCAGTTTCTCAACATTTATGTAGATAATCCTCGTCTGAACGACTTGTCGTGAACCACTAATGCCGTGAACCAACTGTCGTAAACCACTAATGCCGGTAAATCATTTGGATTCACTGAATATTGATCTTGATTGGCTGCAAAGTCAGGGTCAAATTTTCAACAGTATAATGTAACTTTACTCTTGTCATATTTCTTTGTATAGTCAATGATACTATTTGCACTCATATTATGAAATGCACGAGTTTCAATCTGTCTATTTGAAGCAATATCACATACAGTGTTTTCTAATTGTGAATCACGTTCGGTAACTGCCAAATAAAAATCACTTGGTTTATAGTCATGATAGGCAGTGTTGTCACAACTATCGCGTAGAAGCCAAATTATCTTCTTGCCCCAACAATTGAATCGTAGACCAGACTCTTCATCCCAGAGTAATTTAAAACTACGACGATAGCAAACTCGTAGAAATAAACTAAAATCACGTTTGAGATTCCTTCCAATCATACCGGGGTCTTATTCTCCCACTGATCACATTTCTCATAGTGACAATTGGAGCATAGATATCCTCTAGGGTGAGAGTCACAAATATCTTCAAGACAGGAATTACACCCTTTAATTTGTACTGCATATACTCTATGTAATTTACAGGGATTGTATAATTTTCACTTTTCATCATAGTCATCAATAATTTTACAATTCTCACATGATGACCAACTGACAAGAGTGTATATACACAGTGGATATGTATAGAACATTTTTGGTTTCCGATGTAAACTCTCCCACAGCTAAACCGAAACTGATCCTCGTTCGATAAATTCAGAAGGAGGAATGGTGAGAGGAGTAACTCTTTGACGTTACCTCTTTCGAAGGGGGAGCCATCTACATTGAATCTATGGCAATGTTTTCAAAAGTATATCCACGATATTATTCTGCTTTGTTGCAATTAATATATCAATAAATTGGCTATAAGCATTTGAGTCACATCGTAAAAGTTTCATAAACTAGTCCAATGGGGGAGAATCAGTTTTCATTATATTGTCAAGTGTTCCCTGTGAGAATATCTTCCATCGAAGGGATAACTCAAGAAAATCATCTTCCAAAATCAAATGTTTTTCCATAATCACAAGATTCAATCTAATTCTCTCTTTCTCGAATTTATTCATTTTTTATCCTATCACTCTGACTGCTGACTCTAGAGTGACCATGATTCGTTAGCCTAACATTCTAACAAAGAGAAAGGGAACATTTTCGATGTCGAAACAATTTTATTGTATAATTACAACAATAATATTACACATATACAATTAGCGATACAGCTTATTATCTTCGATA
>NC_142794.1:22296366-22301366 GCF_049724085.1 Artemia sp. Qi Xiang Cuo | reverse complement strand
TAGGGTCTTAGTCCACCAGCCCGAATGGTGGAAATTCGCTAGCTCAGAATTGGGGTCTTAGTCCACCAGCCTGAATGGTTGAAATTCACATTAGACGACACAAAAACTTACACACACACACAAACTAACACACACGTACAAAAAAAAACACACACACACAAACACTAAAAAAAAAAAAACAAACACCAAAAAACACAAAAAAAACAAAATAAACACACAACCACGACAAAAAAAAAAAAACACAAAAAAAAACTTACACACAACAAAAAAAAAACAATGACACATTCACACGAAAACTAACATTCAAACTAAAAATAAAAAGCACACAAAAAAATACACACACACACACACAAAACTTACACACACACACAAACACTAAAACTCACACACACACACCAAAACTTACACACACACAAAAACTTACACACACACAAAAACTTACACACACACACACACGCACACAAAAAATTACACATGAACACAAAAAAAAACTCACACACACATGCACAAAAACACACACACACACACACACACACACACAAACTTACACACAAACACACTAAAACTAACACACACACTCCAAAACTTACACACACACAAACTTACACTCACACACACACACACACACAAAAACTTACACATCCATGCGAAAACTTACATTCACACAAAAACTTAAATGCACAAAAAAACTAACACACACACACACACACACAAAACTTACACACACAAACACACTAAAACTCACAAACAAACACGCCAAAACTGACACACACACAAAAACTAAAACACACACACACACACACAAACACAAAAAATAACAAAAGAACCCACAAAAACTCAAACACACACACTCAAAAAAACTTACACACACACACACAGACACAAAAACTTACACAAACACACACCAAAACTTACACACACACCCCAAAACTCACACACACACAAAAACTTACACATGCACACGAAAACTTACACACACACACACGAAAACTTACACACACACGTCAAAACTTACACACACACACACACACACAACTTACACACACACACACACAAAATTACACACACACACACACACAAAAAAAAACTTACACATGCACACGAAAACTTACATGCACACAAAAACTTACAGGCACACAAAAACTTACAAACAAACATAAAAAAAAAATTAGGTTAGGTTAAGTTAGGTTAGGTTAAGTTAGGTTAGGCTAGCCTACGTACGCGCGCGTACGTAGGCTAACCTAGCCTAACCTAACTTAACCTAACCTAACTTAATCTAACCTAACCTAACCTAATCATACACCAAACTTTTTGCCTGTCTCTCACCTAACCTAAGCTAACCTAAGTGAAGCGTACGTGGGCTAACCTAACCTAACTTAACCTAACCTAACTTAATCTAGCCTAACCTAACCTAACCATACTCCCCGGAAAAGGTTAGGTGTCGTCTTTTTGTGTGTGTGTTGTCCCTGTGTGTTAGTCGTCTCTCTCTCTGTGTGTGTGCGCACGTAACCTCGTCTAATGTAAATTTCCACCATTCAGGCTGGTGGACTAAGACCCCAATTCTGAGCTAGAGAATTTCCGCCATTCAGGCTGGTGGACTATGACCCTAATTCTGAGCTAGTGAATTTCCACCGTTCAGTCTGGTGGACTGTGACCCCACTATTGAGTTAGTGGATTTCCACCATTCAGGCTGGTGGACTATGACCCCAATTCTGAGCTAGTGAATTTCCACCGTTCAGGGTGGTGGACTGGGTCCCCAATACTGATCTGGTGGACTAAGACCCCAATTTTCCAACTCTTGCATTTCATGACAGAAATTCAAAATGAACTTCGAAAAATCAAGAGAATGTAACTGTGAGAAGGTAAAGCACAGCAAGTCACTACTGAAATATTCCAACTCTTGCATTTCACGATAGAAATTCAAAATGAAATTTGAAAAATTAAGACAATGTAACTGTGATATGGTAGTTTTCGTGTGTGTGCATAAGTTTTCGTGTGTGTGTGTGTGTAAGTTTTTGTGAGTGTGTGTAAGTTTTTGTGTGTGTTTTGGATTTTGTGCGTGTGTGTTAGTGTTTTTGTGTGTGTATGTTTTCTTGTGTGTGTGTTTGTTTTTGTGTGTGTGTGTGTAAGTTTTTGCGTGTGTGTGTTAGTTTTTTTGTGTGTGTGTGTGTGTGTGTAAGTTTGTGTGTGTGTAAGTTTTTGTGCGTGTGTGTAAGTTTTGTGTGTGTGTGTGTTAGTTTTTGTGTTAATGTTAGTTTGTGTGTGAATGTTATTTTTTGAGTGTGGGTGTAAGTTTTTGTGTGTGTGTGTAAGTTTTTTTGTGTCTAAGCTTTTGCGTGTGGATATAAGTTTTTTGTGTGTGTGTGTAAGTTTGTGTGTGTGTGTGTGTGCGTGTTTAAGTTTTTGTGTGTGTTAGTTTTTTGTGTGTGTGTGTGTATAAGTTTGTGTGTGTGTGTGTGTGTGTAAGTTTTTGTGTGCATGTATGTTTTGGCGTGTGTGTGTTAATTTTTGTGTGTGTGTGTGTAAGTTTTGTGTGTGTGTGTGTAAGTTTTTGTGAGTGTGTGTGTGAGTTTTTGTGTTCTTTTGTAATTTGTGTGTGTGTGTGTGTGGTTTGCTGTGTGTGTGTGTGTGTGTGTGTGTGTGTGTGTGTGAGTTTTTGTGTGTGTGTAATTTTTGGAGTGTGTGTGTGAGTTTTAGTGTGTTTGTGTGTGTGTGTAAGTTTTGTGTGTGTGTGTGTGTTATTTTTTGTGTGCCTGTAAGTTTTTGTGGTGTTTTAAGTTTTCGGGTGCATGTGTCTGTGTTGTTGTGTTTGTGTGTTTGTTTGTCAGTGTTATTGTTTGTGTGTGTGTTATTTTTTGTGTGTTTGTGTGTGTTAGATTTGACGTGTGTGTGTAAGATTTATTGTGTGTGTGTGTAAGTTTTAGTGTGAATGTGTAAGTTTTTGTGTGTGTGTAAGTTTTGGCGTGTGTGTGTAAGTTTTCGTGTGTGTGTGTGTAAGTTTTGTGTATGTGTGTGTGTGTGTAAGTTTTTGTGCGTGTGTGTGTGTGAGTTTTTTGTGTTCATGTGTTAGTTTGTGTGTTTGTTTGTGTGTGTGTTTTAGTTTTTGTGTGTGTGTTTGTTTTGGCGTGTGTGTGTGTGTGTTTTGGTGTGTGTGTGTGTGTAAGTTTTGTGTGTGTGTGTAAGTTTTTGTGTGCATGTAAGTTTTTGTGTGTATGTAAGTTTTCGCGTGATTGTGTTAGTTTTTGTGTGTGTGTGTGTGTGTGTGAGTGTAAGTTTTTTTGTGTGTAAGTTTTGGAGTTTGTTTGTAAGTTTTCGTGTGTGTGAGTGTGTGAGTGTTTGTGTGTGTGTGTGTGTGTTTTTTTTTGTGCATGTGTGTGTGAGTTTTTTTTTGTTTTCATGTTTTAGTTTTTGTGTGCGTGTGTGTGTGTGTACTTTTGTGTGTGTGTGTTAGTTTTTGTGTGTGTGTGTGTGTGAGTTTTCGTTTTTTTGTGTGTGTGTAAGTTTTTTTTGTGTTTGTGTGTGTGTGTGTAATTTTTTGTGTGAATTTAAGTTTTTGTGTGCATGTAAGTTTTCGTGTGCATGTGTTAGTTTGTGTGTGTGTATGTGTGTGTAAGTTTGTGTGTGTGTGTGTGTGTGTTAGTTTCGTCGTGTGTGTGTTAGTTTTGGTGTGTGTGTGTAAGTTTTAATGTGTGTGTGTGTGTAAGTTTTTGTGTGTGTGTAAGTTTGTGTGCGTGTGTTTAATTTTTTTTGTGTGTTTAAGTTTTTGTGTCGTCTAATGTGAATTTCAACCATTCAGGCTGGTGGACTAAGACCCCAATTCTGAGCTAGTGAATTTCCACCATTCGGGCTGGTGGACTAAGACCCTAATTCTGAGCTAGTGAATTTCCACCATTCAGGCTGGTGGACTGAGACCCCAATATTGAGCTAGTGGATTTCCACCATTCAGGCTGGTGGACTAAGACCCCAATTCTGAGCTAGTGAATTTCCACCGTTCAGGCTGGTGGACTGGGACCCTAATACTGAGCTGGTGGACTAAGACCCTAATTTTCCAACTCTTGCATTTCATGACAGAAATTCAAAATGAACAAGCCTGAAATAGCAAACTAGTCATCCCAAACTATTGGTTTCAGACAACAAACACCAATGATGGACTAAGAATCCTAGCTCTGAAAAGTTCAAATAGCAAACTACACATCCCAAATCGTAATTTTCTGACAACACACACCTATGAAAGGCTATGAAACCAAGCTAATAAAAGCCGGAAATAGCAAATTAACCATCTCAAATCACAAGTTTCAGACAGCACTCACCTATGACCGGCTAAGAAATCCAGCTCGGAAAAGTCAAAAAATAGCAACCCACACATCCCAAATCATAGGTTTCAGACAACAAATACCAATGAAAGACTGATAAATCTAGCTTAGAAAAGCCCGAAATAGTAATTTACATATCCAAAATCCTAGGTTTCAGACAACACTCACCTAATAACGGCTAAGAAACATATCACATAAAATTCAAAATAGCAAACTATTCGTCCAAAAATATATGTTTCAGACAACAAACACCTATGAAAGGCTAAGAAATTCAGCTCAGAAAAGTAAAAAGTATCAATCCACCCATCCCAAATCATAGGTTTCAGACAACACACACCTATGAAAGACTAAGAAATCCCACTCAGAAAAGCCCGAAATAGTAATTTACATATCCCAAATCATAGGTTTCAGACATCATTCACCTATGAAAGACTAAGAAACCTTAGCTCAGAAAAGCCTGAAATAGTGAAACTACTCATTCCCAAATTAGAAGTTTCAGACAACAAACGCCTATGACGGACTAAGAATCATAGCTCTGAAAAGTTCAAATAGCAAACTACACATCCAAAATCATAAATTTCAGACAACACACACCTATGAACGGCTAAGAAATCTAGCTCATAAAAAACAAAAATAGAAAACCACTCATCCCAATCATAGTTTTCATTCAACACACAACTAGTAAAG
>NC_142794.1:22273866-22291366 GCF_049724085.1 Artemia sp. Qi Xiang Cuo | reverse complement strand
TAGCCCCACCCCATACGTTCTTTTTCCCCAAATACATAAGATAAAATTTCGAGGTGGCCACTTTGTTAAAAATAGTATAAAAATCATATAACAGAAACTCGCGGATCAACATAACCCCCCAGGGCTCATGGGCAGGCTTCGTGAATTATGCCCTGGGAGCATAGGCTATATGGTTCTCATAGAAATGATGATCGTATAAACTTCAGAGAGGGCTCATTTGATTGAAAATTGAAATTTGTAGTTCACTTTTTAAGAGTCAAATGAGATTGGAGAGCAGCTAGCGCCCCCCTCCAACGCCCTTTTTTCCCAAATATATCCGATAAAAACTTTAAGATTGCCATTTGGTTAAAAAAGTTCACAGATCATGTAACGAAAACTCCAGGGTCGACACAACCCCCCAGGCAACGGGGACAGGCGTTGTTAGTCATGCCCTGTGGGCATATATGGTTCTTATAGAAGGGATCCTCGTATACAGTAAGGAGAGAGCTCATTTGATTGTAAATTGAAAGTTCTAACTCACTTTTTAAGAGTCAAAAGAAATCGGAGAGTAACAAGCCCTACCCCACGCCCTTTTTCCCCAAATACTTCGATAAAATTTTAAGGTAGCCATTCTGCTAAGGACAGTTCAAAGATAATATAATGCAATTTTCGGAGTCGACACAACATCCCAGGGCCCAGGGTAGGCATTGTAAGTTATGCCCTGGGGTATATATTGTTCTTATAGAAGGGTATAAACTTGAGAGAGGGCTCATTTTTATTATTTTTCCATAGGCACTTCATGTGGAAGGGGCCGTTGTATAAACTTCTGGGGGCTAACTTGATTGGAAATCAGAATTTCCAGTATCCTTTTAAGTCAAAAGTTACCGGAGGGCAACTAGCCCCCCACAATCTTTTCCCCAAATAGATCGATAAAAATTTTTAGATAGCCATTTTGGTAAAAAATAGTTCAAAAATCATATAAAAAAAAGTCCGGGATCAACACAACCCCAGGACCATTGGGAAGGCCACTTTACCTTGTAAGATGCCACTTTACCTTGTTGTCCATGCTTGCCACAAGTACTTTACCTTCTGTATGTATCCCATCTCGTATAACAGAGAGTACACCATCTCTGATTGACAATATTTTCTGTACGGCTACCTTGATCCAAAATTATGTTTCGGTGAGTGACATTCCTGATCATTTCCCTATTTACTCTAGATTAATTGCAAAAACTTTCTGAAAAATAAGTTTTCAAAGAAAAGTAAAGGCCATTTTAAATTTATGCTGAACAGATACAAATACCTGTTAAAATTCAAACTCAAAACGACCAGAAATTACTATTAAAGAATAAATGAAACCCAAACCGAACAGAAATTAAACAAACAATCATAGCAATAAACATACAACAAGTCACAATATAAATGGATGAATAGATCTTAAAGCGAGTAATGCTTAGATTGAATATGAAAATCAAGCTTAAAACGAAAAATAATATTTTGCTATTGAAGTATAAATGAAGCTTAAACGAACAAATTAAATAAACAAACAATGCAAACAAACATACAATAGAAATTAATGTAAATGAATAAATAAATCTTAAAACGAGAGAAACTTAAATTGAATATGCAAGTTAAGCTTGAAACGAACAAAAATCACAACAAACAAGAGTTTGGGTATCGCCTCCTTCTCTCACTGTCAAAGTCTAAGACCTACAGCGTCATTGGCGCTTTACTGAAAACCAACTCTATTACAAATATTCCCTCTTGTACTTAATATTCAAAATAAACATTAAAATTATAGTAAAATTTTGAACTGATGAGCTTTAAGCAATTAATATCATTGTGCGTCAAATGTTCAGCTTAATTTATTAGCTCTTTCTAAAGTTGTTCAAGACAAATATAATTTCACTACAAACTAAATTTGGATACTGCCCCCTTCCTTAACTGTAAATAAAAACCAAAAGCCTACGGCGTCATTGGCACTGAACTGAAAACGAATTATATTACAAATATTTTCTACAAGATTGTTCAAGACGCATATAGTTTTCAGTAAAGCGCCAATAACGCAGTAGGTTATAGACTTTGACAGTGAGAGAAGGAGGCGATACCCAAACTCTTGTTTGTTGTGATTTTTGTTCGTTTCAAGCTTTATTTGCATATTCAATTTAAGTTTCATTTGTTTTAAGATTTATTAATTCATTTACATGAATATCTATTGTAGATTTGTTTGCATTGTTTGTTTATTTAATTTCTTTTTGTTTTAAGTTTCATTTATACTTCAAAAGCAAAATATTTTTTTTGTTTTAAGCTTGATTTTCTGATTCAATCTAAGCATTACTCGCTTTAAGATCTATTTATTCATTTATATTATGACTTGTTGTATGTTTTTTGCTATGATTGTTTATTTAATTTCTTTTCGTTTCGGGTTTCATTTATTCTTTAATAGTAATTTCTGGTCGTTTTGAGTTTGAATTTTAAAAGGTATTTCTATCTGCTGAGCATAATTTTTAAATGGCCTTTACTTTTCTTTGAAAAACTTATTTTTCAGAAATTTTTTTAATTAATTTTTTTTTCGTTTTTGATTGCAAAAAGTTTCAAGTTTTTAAAAATTATTTAATTAAAAATCAAACTTAAAAAAAAAAAAAAAAATCAAATGTTCATCAAAGTATCAAAACTGGTATCAAAATAACAATATCAGAGTGAAAAAATGGGTTTGTGTCAACCTCAGAGTTTTTATTATCTGACGTTTGAACTATTTTTAACAAAATGGCTATCTCAAACTTTTTATCGGATGGGTTTGGGGAAAAAGGGCGGGGGGTCTAATTGCTCTTCGGTCTCTTTTGACTCTTTAAAATTGAAATAGAACTTTCTATTTTCAATCAAATGAGCCCTCTCTGAAGTTTATACGAGTATCGCTTATATAAGATCCACATATACCCCCAGAGTATAACTTACAACGCCTGTACCTGGGCCCTGGGGGATTTTGTCGACACCGGAGTTTAAATATCTAATGTTTGAACTATTTTTAACAAAATAGTCACATAAAATTTTATCGGATGGGTTTATCCATCCGATAAACCCAAAGGCGTAGAGGGCAGGAGGTGCTAGTTGCCCTCGATTTTTTTTACTCCGACAGAATGAACTAGAACTTTTAATTTCCATTCAATTGGGCCTTCTCTGTGGTTTATACGAGCATCCCTTTCATAAGAACTATACACGGCCCCAGGATATAGCTTATAATGCCTGCCCCCATGGCCCTGGGGGGCTGTTTCGACACCGGAGTTTTGTTATCTGACCTTTGAACTATTTTGAAACAATGACTATCTCAACGTTTGTATCGCATGGGTTTTGGGGGGAAAAGGCGTGGGGGGGAAAGAGGCCCTCTGATCTCTTTTGAATCTTAAAATTTGAACTAGAACTTTCCATTTCCATTCAAATCAGCCCTCTCTGAAGTTTTCACGAGCATCCCTTATATAGGAACCATATATACCCCCAGAGTATAACTGACAACGCCTGTCCCTGGGCCCTGGGGGGTGTGTTGACCCCAAAGTTTTTATATCTGATGTTTGAATTATTTTTAACAAAATGGTCACCTCAAACTTTTATCGGATGAGTTATCCATCCGATAAACCCAAAGGCATGGAGAGCGGGAGGGGCTAGAGTCCTTCCGATCTTTTTTTAATCTTAAAAATTGAACTAGAACTTTCAATTTCCATTCAAATCATCCTCCTCTGAAGTTTATACGAGCATCCCCTCCATAAGAACCATATATGACCCCAGGGCATAACTTGCAACGCCTGCCCCGGACCCTGGATGGTTTTGTCGACACCGGAGTTTCTTTTTATTCTGACCTTTGAGCTCTTTTTAACGAAACGGCTATCTCAAAATTTTTATCGAATGTATTTGGGAGAAAAGGGGTGTGGGGGATAGTTGCCCTCTGATCTTTATTGACTCTTAAATACTGAACTAGAACTTTCAATTTCCAAGCAAATGACACCTCTATTAAGTTTATACGAGCATCTTTCATAACACCTGTATTTGCTCTCCAGACATAAATTACAACGCTTACCCCAGGCTCTGAAGGATTGTGTCGACCCCGGAGTTTTCGTTATATAATCTTTTCACCATTTTGAAAAAAATGGCTCCCTTAAAGTTCTTATCGGATGGGTGGGGCTAGAAGCCCTCCGATCTCTTTCGACTCTTAAAAAGCGAACGAGAACTTACTATTTCCAATCATATGAGCCCTCTCTGAAGTTTATGCGAGCATCCCTTCCATAAGAACTATATATGCCCCCAGAGCATTACTTAAAAAGCTTGCCTCTGGGCCCTGGGGGTTGTGTCGACACCAGAGTTTTCATTATATAATCTTTTAACTGTCTTTAAAAAAAAAGCTATCTGAAAGTTCTTATCGGATTGGTTTGAGGAAAAAAGGGCATGAAGAGAGGAGGGGGTAGTTGCCCTCCGATATCTTTTGACTATTTAAAAGTGAACTAGAACTTTCAATTTCCAATCAAATGAGCCCTCTCTGAAGTTTATACGAGCATCCCTTCCATAAGAACCATGCCCCCAGAGCAATACTTACAATGCCTGCCCCGGGCCCTGAGTGGTTGCCTCGACATAGGAGTTTTTCTTATCTGACCTTTGAACTATTTTTAACAAAATGGCCATAGGTAAAGGAGTTTTTTTTATATGATTTTAGAACTATTTTTAACAAAATTGCTACCTCAAATTTTTTATCAGATATATTTGGAGAAAATGGGCTTGGGGGGGGGCTAGTTGTCCACCGATTACTTTTGACTCTTAAAAAGGGCACTAGAACTCTCGATTTCTCATCGAATGAGCCCCCTTTAAAAGTTTATATGATGACCCCTTCTATATGAAGTGCCTCTGAGAAAAAATAGATGGAGTGTGGGGGGAGGCTAGCTGCCCTCCGGTCACTTTTGATCCCTAAAAAGTGAATTACAACTTTCAATTTCCAATCAGATGAGCCCTCTATGAAGTCTATACGAACATCCCTGCCATAACAAACATATATGCCCCCAGGGCATAACTTACAACGCCTACCCCTGGGCCCTGGGGGGCTGTGTTGACACCTGAGTTTTTGTTATCTGAACTTTGGACTAATTTCAACAAAATGTATACCTCCAAATTTTTATCTGATGAATTTATGGCATGGATGGGGTAGGCTACTTGCCCTCCGATCTCTTTTGACTTTTAAGAAGTGAACAAGAACTTTCAATTTCCAATCAAATGAGCCGTCTCCGAAGTCTATATGAATCCCTTCCCTAAGAACTGTATATGGCCCCAGAGCATTACTTACAACGCCTGCCTCTGGGCCCTAAGGGGTTGTGTCGGCACAGGAGTTTTTCTTATCTGTCCATTGAACTATTTGTAATGAAACGGCTATTTAAAAAAAAAATCGGATGGGCTTGGGGAAAAAAGAGTGTGTGGAGGGAGGGGGGACTAGTTGCCCTCGGACATCTTTTGACTCTTAAAAAGTGAATCAGAACTTTCAATTTCCAATCAAATGAGCCCTCTCTGAAGTTTATGCGAGCATCCTTTTGATAAGAACCATATACGTCCCCAGGACAACACTTACAACGCCTACCCCCGGGCCCTGATGGGTTGTCTTGACACCGGAGTTGTTTTTATCTAATTTTTGAACAATTTTCTAAAAACTGGCTATCTCAAAATTTCTAGTGGATGGGTTTGGGGAAAAAGGACATAGCCCTTAAATCGTTCGACTCTTAAAAAGTGAACAAGAACTTTCAATTTCCAATCAAATGAGCCCTCTATGAAGTTTATACGAGCATCCCTTTCATAAGAACCATACATGCATTTAGGGCATAACTTAGAATGCCTTCCCTCGGGATATGGGGTGTTGTATTGACACCGGAGTTTTTTTTCTGACCTTTGAACTGTTTTTAAGAAAATGTCTATCTTAAAATTTTCATCAGAAGAGTTAGGAAAAAGAAGGCGTGGGGGAGGCAAATTACCCTTGGATCTCTTTTGACTATTAAAAAGTGAACACGAACATTTAATTTCCAATCAAATGAACACTCTCTGAAGTGTATAGGAACATACCTTTCATTCGATTAATATATGCCCAAAGACATGACTTAAAACACCTGCCCCCGGGCCCTGGGGAGTGGTGAAGGCTCCTGAGTTTTTGTTATATGACTTTGAACAGTTTTTAACTTAATGACTATCTCAAATTTTTTTTTCGGATGCATTTGGGGAAAAGGGTTGGGGGGGGCTAGTTGCCCTCCAATCTCTTTTGATTTTTAAAAAATGAACTAGAACTTTCAATTTCCAATCGAATGAGCCCTCTCTGAAGTTTTTACGAGCATTCCTTACATAAGAACCATACATAGCCGCAGGGCATAACTTATAACACCTGCGCTCGGGCCCTGGGGGGCTGTGTCGACCCCGGAGTTTTGTTTATATAGTCTTTGAACTATTTTTAAGAAAATGGCTATCTCAAAGTTCATATGGATGGGTTTCAGGAAAAAAGCGTGTGGAGGGGGGGGGGGGGGCTAGCTGCCCTCTAATCTATTTTTACTCTTAAAAAGTAAACTAGAACTTTCAATTTCCAATCAAATGAGCCCTCTTTGAAGTTTATACGAGCATCCCTTCCATAAGAACCATATATGCCCCAGGGTATAACTTACAGAAGCTGCCCCCGGGCCCTGGGGGGCTGGTTTAACACCGGAGTTTTTGTTATATCATCTTAGAAATATTTTTAACAAAATACCTATCTCAAAATTTTTATCAGAGGAATTTGGGAGAAAAGGGTGTGGGGGGCAGGCTACTCTCCGATATCTTTTGGCGCTTAAAAAGTAAACTAGAACTTTCAATTTTCAATCAAATGAGCCTTTTCTAAACTTTATACGAGCATTCCTTCCATAAGAACCATATACGCCCCCAGGGCATAACTTATAACCCTTGCCCTAAGGACTGTTGGGGGAGTGTCCTGTTCAAAGATATAATTTCCAAAGTTTTCAACTAGGTTGTACAAAATGGCTATCTCTAAACTTGAATTGGATGTGTTTGGGGAAATGGTGGGCGTGGAAGGGGTGTTAGTTGCCTTCCAATCACTTTTGACTATTAAAAAGGGCACTAGCCCTTTGAATTTCCAATTGAATGAGTCCTTTTTGAAGTTTCTACGACAAAGTTTTCTATAGAAAAAACCTTATATGCCCCCAGGGCATAACTTACAATCCGGGTTGTCATCCTCAGAGACCTAATTTCCAGAATTTTCAACTACGTTTAAAAAAATGGCTATCTCAAAATTTTGATTGGATGTATTTTGGGAAATGGTGGGCGTGAGAGGGGGGTTAGTAGCCTTTCAATCACTTTTGACTATTAAAAAGGGCACTAGCCCTTTGAATTTCCAATTGAATGAGTCCTTTTTGAAGTTTCTACGACAAAGTTTTCTATAGAAAAAACCTTATATGCCCCAAGGGCATAACTTACAATCCGTGCCCTGAGGGCTTTGGGGGAGTGTCCTCCACGTAGAACAAAATGGCTATCTCAAAATTTTGATTGGATGTGTTTGGGGAAATGGTGGGCATGGAAGGGGTGTTGGTTGCCTTCCAATCACCTTTAACCGTTAAAAAGGGCACTAGAACTCTCGATTTCCAATTGAATGAGCCCCCTTTTAAGTTTATACGACGACCCATTCCTTATGAACTGCCTCTGGGGAAAAAAAATAATAAAACATTGGAGCCATATGGCCTTTACTATAGGCAACGCTATAGCGTTGCCTCTGGTACTGTTTTAATAAACTGAGTATTAAGAGGACTGGTAAGTCTGGTAAGAGGCCTTTTAGATTTGGTGAAGTGGAATTGACGCTTCTTAGGTCAAGATTGGCAGACATTTCTTGGGGTAATTTTGAGAGTGATTCTGATTTTTGTAATTTATTTGATATTTTTTATGAGTCTATTAAAAAAGCTGTTCTTAATATTTGTTCTGTTGTCACCTTCTAATTGTAAGTCTGAGAACGTTTTCCCTCTAAATCCTTGGATGATCCTTGGTCTCCTTAGGACTTGTAGGAGAAAAATAATCTGTGGAGGGCCTTTAAGTCTGCTAGCCCCTCAAATTTGCTCAAATTCAGCGATTTAAAATTTACTGCAATTTTTACAATTCTGTGTGTCGAAAGGACAAGTCCCAGTATTATTTTAATTGTTTTTCAGATTGTGGTAAAACTTGGCAGGCTATAAATTCTGTCCTTAGGCCCTCTTTTCAGTCTCCATCAGTCCCCTCTTTTTTGGATCTCGATGGCAAAATTATCGAACGTGAGCTGAATGTCAAAGATGCATTTGCTTCATATTTTGTGAATATTGGTAGAAGGACCGCTTCGGCTGTTAGTTCTTCTCCTTCAAGATCCAGCTTTAGGTCTTCTCATGGACCATCTTGTATTAAATCAATGTTTTTGGAACCAGTGAAGGAGAAAGAAATTACTAAAATTGTTATGGGATCGAAAAATTCTTCGTTGTCTGGCCCTGATAATATTCCTACTAAAGTAATGAAGTTCATAATTCCTTCCATTGTTTCTCCCTTAACAAAACTTATTAACCTCTCCTTTCAGCATGGTGTTTTCCAGAGTAGTCTCAAGCGGGCTCGAGTCATCATATTGTATAAGGGAAGCGGGACACGAAATGATTCAGCCAACTATCGGCCAATTTCTTTGTTGTCTGTGTTTAGCAAAATATTTGAGAAGGCGATGCTTTCTTGTCTTAATAATTTTCTTACTTCTAAAGATTGATTTCGCAATCGTCAGTTTGGTTTTAGAGCAAATTATTCATCTGAGCAGGCTTGTACAGTTTTACTGACTTATCTTCAATCTGCCATGGACTCCCTTTTGATTCCCGCTGCTTTGTTTCTTGATGTTCGTAAAGCCTTTGATTCTTTAACTCACTGTGTTCTCTTCAAACTTTCTCATTTTGGCATAAAAGGTAGTGCGTTTTATTGGTTCCAGTCTTTCATGTCTGGTATAAAAATTTTTCTTGATTAACTTTTTCGCTCACTATCAAGTGTTGACCAGGGGGTCCCTCAAGGGTAAATTTTAGGGCCGGTACCGTTTTTAATTTATGTAAATGACCTTATTTTTGTAGTTAGAAATAAATTCCTCTTTATTGCTGTTGTCTATGTCGTCTAACATTCTCCCGTACCCATAACCATAGTTTGAAAACCTCGGATTCTCTTGTTACTTTTGCCGACACCACCCTTATTACTGACAACACCCTCGAAGCCCCCAGGGTAAGGGTTGTAATTTATGCCCTGGGGGCATGTAAGGTGTTTATAGAAAGTGTTGTCGTAGAAACTCAAAAAGGGCTCGTTCGATTGGAAATTGAAAGGGCTAATGTCCTTTTTAATAGTCGAAAGCGATTGGAAGGCTTGACATTTTTATAGTAAAGATAGATCGATGTGGGCACAATGTATTATTTAATTTTTTTTTTTTTTTTTTTTTTTTTTTTTTTTTTTTTAGACCAGGGCACTTCTTATCGAAGGAGTTGCTGTGTTAATGTTATCGAGGAAGAACTGTGTTAATGTTAATTCCCAATAAGGCATCTCAGATGCAGTATCCCAAGAACGACTGAGGGTATTATGTTCAAAATTTCGAGGCTACTTCTGCTCTTAAAATTTAACCAGGTCAAAATAGCGTAAGTGTATCCAATCTAGCAAAGAAAGTAAGCAGATTTTTTTGCGAATGGTATCAGGTTTTCGATTTCAGGTCAACTAGAGGAGGTATGAAAGGAAATTAAACACTACTATATATGTCCAGATTTTTGAAAGGACGTATGTTGTTAAAAATTACTGAAAATTTTTCTCAAGCATACAAATAGCCGACCAAACTATAAAGTCTTAAAAAAACGAAAAGATTAAAGTATTATTTTCTTTTTCCCTGAAAAGACTATGTCAATATAAAACGAACAGAAATTAAATAAAAAAGAAATTTCCACAAAATAAGTTTTTCAAAGAAAAGTAAAGAACTCCATTAAACCAAAATGAGCAAAAATCAAATCAAATAATGAACCAAGCGTGAAACTACCACAAATCAGCATCGATAAATAAATGAAACCCAAAACGAAACCCTTTAACTCACTGTGTTCTCTTCAAACTTTCTCATTTTGGCATAAAAGGTAGTGCGTTTTATTGGTTCCAGTCTTTCATGTCTGGTATAAAAATTTTTCTTGATTAACTTTTTCGCTCACTATCAAGTGTTCACCAGGGGGTCCCTCAAGGGTAAATTTTAGGGCCGGTACCGTTTTTAATTTATGTAAATGACCTTATTTTTGTAGTTAGAAATAAAATTCCTCTTTATTGCTGTTGTCTATGTCATCTAACATTCTCCCGTACCCATAACCATAGTTTGAAAACCTCGGATTCTCTTGTTACTTTTGCCGACAGCACCCTTATTACTGACAACACCCTCGAAGCCCCCAGGGTAAGGGTTGTAATTTATGCTCTGGGGGCATGTAAGGTGTTTATAGAAAGTGTTGTCGTAGAAACTCAAAAAGGGCTCATTTGATTGGAAATTGAAAGGGCTAGTGCCTTTTCAATAGTCGAAAGTGATTGGAAGGCTTGACATTTTTATAGTAAAGATAGATCGATATGGGCACAATGTATTATTTTTTTTTTTTTTTTTTTTTTTTTTTTTTTTTGTTTTTTTTTTTTTTTTAGACCAGGGCACTTCTTATCGAAGGAGTTATGGTAGGAATTTTCTAAAAGGGCTAATTCAATTGAAAATAGAAAGGGGTAATGCCCTTTTTAATAGTCAAAAGTTATTGGAGGGCAACTATTTCCCCTCCCACGCCCAACCTCCAATTTGCCCATTATGTTTAAAAACTAAATGTTGTCTTAAGATTAAATCAAAATGCACTGTGATAGTGCTAATTCCCAATAAGGCATCTCGGCAGTATCCCAAGAACGACTGAGGTTATTATGTACAAACTTTCGGGGCTACTTCTGCTCTTAAAATTTAACCAAGTCAAAATAGCGTAAGTGTATCTATGCTATCAAAGAAAGTAAGCAGATTTTTTTGCGAATAGTATCATGTTTTCCATTTCAGGTCAACTAGAGGAGGTATGAAAGGAAATTAAACACTACTATATATGTCCAGATTTTTGAAAGGACGTATGTTGTTAAAAATTACTGAAAATTTTTCTCAAGCATACAAATAGCCGACCAAACTATAAAGTCTTAAAAAAACGAAAAGATTAAAGTATTATTTTCTTTTTCCCTGAAAAGACTATGTCAATATAAAACGAACAGAAATTAAATAAAAAAGAAATTTCCACAAAATAAGTTTTTCAAAGAAAAGTAAAGAACTCCATTAAATCAAAATGAGCAAAAATCAAATCAAATAATGAACCAAGCGTGAAACTACCACAAATCAGCATCGATAAATAAATGAAACCCAAAACGAACAGAAATTACATTAATTAACCGAGTCAAACCAAAAACGAGGAGAAATTAACATGAGTAAGACTCAAAACCCCTATGCCTTCCCAAGGCCAGAACATAATTTGCACTTTACTGAAAAAAATACAAATGAATGTGCATTGTCAGTTTAATATATAAACATATACTGATATTTAGTAATCAAAATGTTAATATTATTGGATTTTTTAAATTTATTAAAGTAAAAATATTCATATTTTTTCAGTAAAATGCGAATTATGTTCTGGCCTTTGGAAAGCATAGTGGTTTTGAGCCCTACTCACGTTAATTTCTGCTCGTTTTGAGTTTGACTCGGTTATTTATTGTAATTTCTGTTCGTTTTCAGTTTCATTTATTTATTGATGCTGATTTGTGGTAGTTGTGGTAGGGGGAATAGTTGCTCTCCAATCACTCTCTACAATTAAAAAAGGCATTAGCCCTTTCTATTTTCAATCGAATGAGCCCTTTTCGAAATTCCTATGACAACTCCTTCGATATGAAGTGCCATGGTCTAAACAAAAAAAAAAAAATTAAATAATACATTGTATCTACATCGATCTTTACTATAAAATTTTCAAGCCTTCCAATCGCTTTCGACTATTAAAAAGGCACTAGCCCTTACAATTACCAATCGAATGAGCCCTTTTTGAGTTTCTACGACAACACTTTCTATAGACACCTTTTATGCCCCCAGAGCATAAATTACAACCCTTGCCATGAGGGCTGTGAGGGGTTGTCATCCTCAAAGACCTAATTTCCAGTACAATCAACTACGTTAAACGAAATGGCTGTCTCAAAATTTTGATTGGATTTTTTGGGAAAATGGTGGGCGTCATAGGGGCGTTAGCTGCTCTCCAATCACTTTCAACTATTAAAAAAGGCACTATTTCTTTCAATTTCCAATCGAATGAACCCTTTTGAAGTTCCTACGACAACGCTTTCAATAAAAGTCTTATATGCCCCGAGGGTGTAATTTACGACCCTTTCCTTGAGGGTGGGGTGGGGGGGGGGGGGTCACCTCAAACGCCCAATTTCCAGAAGTTTCAACTAGGTTGAAGAAAATTGCTATCTCAAAATTTGATTGAATGTTTTTGGGGAAATGGTGGGCGTGAGAGGTGGGTTAGTTGCTCTCCAATCACTACTGACTATTAAAAACGGCACTAGCCCTTTCATTTCCAATCGAATGAGCCCTTTTTTAAGTTTTTACGACAACGCTTTCTATAAAAACCTTATATACCCCAGGGCATAAATTACAACCCTTGACTTGAGGGCTGTGAGGGGGTTGTCATCCTCAAAGACATAATTTCCGGACCTTTCAACTACGTTGAACGAAATGTCTATATCAAATTTTGATTGAATGTGTTTGGGGAAATGGTAGGCGTGAGACGGGGGTTTTTTGCCCTCCAATCACTTTTGACTATTAAAAAGGGCACTAGCCCTTTCAGTTTCTAATCGAAAGTTCCCTTTTTAAAGTTCCTACGACAAAACTTTCTATAAGAAAAACCTTATATGCCCCCAGGGAATAACTTACAATTCTGGCACTGAGGGCTGTGGGGGGGGGGAGTGTCATGCTCAAAAATATAGTTTCCGGACTTTTAACTACGGAATTTTTTCAACCTTCTCATCATGATGGAAGAAATCTTGAGCCACCTTGAAAATCCTGGCTCTTTCGTCGATATTCATATTTGGGAAATGGTCAAGGCGTTCGACCTCTTAGACAATTATATCATCATTTCTGGAACAGCTGAAATGAAAACTCGACAATTTCTTGTTCGACAGATGGGCAGTTTTCATAGCGACAGGATGCAATGTGTTGATGTTAAAAATACGCAGACAACAAAGATGTCAAAGTTGTTCCCCATCAGTAGTAATGCTATAACAGTTCCGAGCGCAGTGTCCCCCCATATAGCTATAACAGTTCCGAGCGCAGTGTCCCCCCATATAGGGGGACCTCACAACACTATAAGATTTAGAGAGCATATAAGATTTCACGAACACATGCACTTTCACAAGCCTGAGGCATGGATATGTGTGTGTATTTTCAAGTAATTGGGTTACCAGGGGCATTTACCTATTACTATGAACTCTACTTGCCCTACCAAAGAGCATATAAGATTTCACGAAGCACATGCACTTTCAAAAGCCTGAAGCCTGGATATGTGTGTGTATTTTCAAGTAATTGGGTTACCAGGGGAACTTACCTATTACTATGAACTCTACTTGCCCTACCACAGAGCATATAAGATTTCACGAACACATGCACTTTCATAAGCCTGAGGCGTTGATATGTGTGTGTATTTTCAAGTAATTGGGTTACCAGGGGCATTTACCTATTACTATGAACTCTAAGACATATAGCAATTTCAACGTTATTTGCTTGCGTTTCTACCTTTTCAATTTAGAGAGCTCCCTCATGGCATTATACTATGTTCTATCTTGTGCTACTTGGGATTTGCATATTATACTATGAAAGACAGTTTTTTAAACATAATTTGTCAGATAGATTTCTCTTTACATGATATACATGTTTTTTTAGGGTAAATCGTGTCAGAAAAACCAGTTACGTCTTTTTTAGCTGCAATATATTCAATTATTTTTTGTATATATTCAGTTTCAGATTAGAACTTTCTACAGTTTGAATAGTTCATTCAATCTACTAGTATCAATATTTTTGCAATCATTTACATAGATATTGAATATTCTAAGCGACTTCTGGTGGTAAAATTTTCTAATTATTATAATAAAAAGAAATCTATTTTTTTGTCTCGCCATTAAGTTAGGGAAGAATTTCCTTCCTTTCTTACCTTTTTTTTACTGTGTTGTTAGCTCTTTTAAAAAAGCATTTGCATATAATATTCAAAAAACAGGATCAATCAGTTTCACTATAATAAAAAGAAATCTATTTTTTTGTCTCGTTATTAAGTTAGGGAAGGAATTTCCTTCCTTTCTTACGCTTTTTTTTACTGTGTTGTTAGCTCTTTTTAAAAAAAGCATTTCGCTAAACTATTCAAAAACCAGGATCAGTCAGTTTCACTGTAATAAAGAAATCTATTTTTTTTGTCGTTATTAAGTTAGGGGAAGAATTTCCTTCCTTTCTTATGCTTTTTTCACCGTGTTGTTTACCTCTTTTAAAAAAAGCATTTCGCTAAATATTCAAAAACAGGATCAGTCAGTTTCGCTATAATAAAAAAGAAAATCTATTTACTTTTTTTGTCTCTTGTCATTAAGTTAGGGAAGAATTTCCTTCCTTTCTTATGCTTTTTTAAAAGAGCTAACAACACGGTGAAAAAAAAACAGCGAAAGAAAGGAAGAAAATTTTTCCCTAACTTAATCACGAGACAAAAAAAAAATAGATTTCTTTTTTATTATAGCTAAAATTACTGACCCTGTTTTTTGAATATTTATAGAAATGCTTTTTTTAAAATATATAACAACACAGTAAAAAAAAAAGCGTAATACAGGAAAGAAATTATTCACTAACTTAATGACGAGACAAAAAAATAGATTTATTTTTTATTGTAGCGAAACTGACTGATCCTGTTTTTTGAATATTTAGTGAAATGCTTTTTAAAAAGAGCTAACTACACAGTGAAAAAAAAGGGCGTAAGTAAGGAAATTCTTCCCTAACTTAATGGCGAGACAAAAAAAAATAGATTTCTTTTTATTATAATAATTAGAAAATTTTACTCACCAGAAGTCGCTTAGAATATTCAATATCTATGTAAATGATTGCAAAAATTGATACTTGTAGATTGAATGAACTATTCAAACTGTAGAAAGTTCTAATCTGAAACCTGAATATATACAAAAAAATAATTGAATATATTGGCAGCTAAGAAAGACGCACCGGTTTTTCTGACACGGATTTACCCTAAAAAAAACATGTATATCATGAAATAGAAATCTAGTCCACGTAAATTATGTCAAAAAAACTTGTCCTTCATAGCATATTATGCAAATCCCAAGTAGCACAAGATAGAAAATAGTATAATGCCATGTGAGGGAGCTCTGAATCTCTTTGAAAAGGTGTAGAAACGCAAGCAAATAACGTTGAAATTGCTATACGTCTATGCAAATCCAGACGAGAGATACTACTACTAACACCCCTTCCCCGCCCACCATTTCCCCAAATATGTCCAATCAAAATTTTGAGATAGCCACTTTGTTCAGCGTAGTTGATGTCAGATAGAAATTATGTCTTTGAAGAGGACAGTTCCGCAGAGCCCTCAGGGCAAGGGTCTTAAGTTATGCCCTGGGGGCATATAAGTTTTATAGAAAGCGTTGTCATGGAAACTCCAAAAAGGCTCATTTGATTAGAAATTCAAAGGGCTAGTGCCCTTTTAATAGTCGAAAAAGGGATTGGAGGGCAACTAACCCCTCTCTAAGGCCCACCTGTTCCCCAAACACATCCAATGAAAATTTTGAGATAACCATTTTGTTCAACGCAGTAGAATGTTCTGGAAATTGAGTCTTTGAGGATGACGACCCCCCTAAGCCCTTAGGGCAAGATTTGTAAGTTGTGCCCTAGGGGCATATAAGGTTTATTATAGAAAGTGTTGTCGTAGAAACTTCAAAAAGGGCTCATTTGATTGGAAATTGAAATGGTTAGTGCCCTTTTTAATAGTCGAAAGTGACTGGAAGGCAACTAACACCCCTTCCAAGCCTACCATTTATCCAAACATATCCAATCAAAATTTTGAGATAGCCATTTTGTTCAGAGTAGTTGAAAAGGTCCGGAAATTACATCATTGAGGGTGACCCCCCCACAGCCCTCATAGTAGGAGTTTATAAGTTACGCCTGAGGGCACAAAAGGTTTTCATTGAAAGCTTTTTCGTAGAAAGAAAAAGGGCTCATTCAGTTGAACATTAAAAGGACTAGTGCCCTTTTTAATAGTTGAAAGTAGTTTGAGGGCAACTAAACCCTTCTCATACCCACCTTTCCCAAAACACATCCAATAATAATTTTTAGATAGCCGTTTTGTTCAACGTAGTTAAAAGTTTTAGAAATTAGGTCTTTGAGTAAATGATCGCTTAGGCCTCGGGGCCAAGGGTTGTAAGTTTATGCTCTGGGGGCATATGAGGTTTTATAGATAGTGATGTTGTAGAAACTTCAAAATAGGGCTCATTCAATTGAAAATTAGAAGGGCTTGTGCACTTTTTAGTCGAAGTGATTGGAGGACCTTTAACACCCCTCTCACACCCACCATTTCCCAAAACACATCCAATCAAAATTTTTGAGATAGCCATTTTGTTCAGCGTAGTTGATTTCCAGATAGAAATTATGTTTTTGAGGAGGACATAGTAGTATGGATATAACGATAGGTACAAGACAGGTACCCAATGTAGCTATAATGATAGGTACAAGACAGGTACCCAATGTAGCTATAACGATAGGTACAGACGTGCAGTATAGCTATAACGCTAGAGAGCGGGAGTGTCTCCCTATATAGCTATAACGCTAGAGAGCGGGGTGTCTTCCATACTAGCTATAATATAAGGTAGCAGAGTCTCTCCGCCAATACAAGCAGACAATATGTGTGAATTCAACCGTGAAAATTCGTGTTGATCTGTGTTCAAAGTGCGTGATGTTTCGCTATACAATAGTAATTTCCTATGTGTCTGCTACCTTTTAATTGTTAGATGTGATTGACTTATGTTTGACCTTGAATACGGATATAAAAACTCTGACAATTTGACATCTTCTCAGTTCAGAATTGGCACTTGAACTATAATGATGCATTCAAATAACAGGAATATTGTCGAAAGCTACACGCAAGAAGTAAGTTATTCTTTTATATTCATAGTGGGTAAAGAAATTAATTCTACTAAAATTTATACAGACCTTATTATAGTTAACAGATTGTTAAATATTTTGAACCTGGATCTCCAGAGGTTGGTAAAGAGCAATATCAAAACAAGAAAAAAAAAGTATGTAAACACTGTATTTAAATGGCTTGCGACTTAGCACATGAGTTAAATCATACCTATTTTTTATTCCGGACCAAAGTTCCCCACATTCATTCCCCACCGGCCCCACATTCGTTCCCCACCGGCCCAAAGTGCCACAATCGTCCAC